>NC_040894.2:3110285-3245285 GCF_900634795.4 Betta splendens | reverse complement strand
CACACACACACACACACGCATCACACCACACCCAACATACACAACACACACACGCACGCCACACGGACATTGCACACCCACACCACATACACCACACACGCACACACGCACGGCACGGCACACGCATGCACAACCACACACAACACACACACGGCATACAACACACCCACACACACACACACGCACCACCACACACACGCATGCACGCACCGCATGCACGCCGCACGCAACGCACACGCATGCCACACACACACACACACATAATACACACACAGCACGCACGCAACACGCATTGCACACACACACCACACCCGGCACGCAACACCACATACACACACACACACGCACGCACGCACACACACACTCACGCACGCACGCACACGCATGCACACACACACACACACACACACACACGCACACACACACACACACACACACACACACACACACACACACACACACACACACACACATACATGATGCTATAGTGCAACAATCGCTTCGCAGGACATTTATGTTTCAGATGTTTCACCTCAACGTTTTCTTCCCATGGTTCCTTCATTTTAGCCCTTTAGCAGACGTTACCCTCTGATCAACTCAGTTTCTTAATTCCCCGAGTGTGAAAACTATCAAAAAGTCAGCGTCGTGCAAAGAAGCTGTGACTCCCAGTCTTTACTCTTTCAGCAGATCTGCTGCTTCCACGTCTCACCACTGCAGTCATGTAGTGGACATTCTGCCGGAACAGGATGCACCGTTTCAGAAAACACTCGTTGGAAAGATTTCACAGGTTCGCATTTGAACGGACTCATGCTTTGCAGCGCCACAGAGGTAAAATACTGCTTTGTAACGTGTCCAGGAAAGCAGTATTTCAAAACCCTGAATGTTTGTGTGATAGGACCTTCTGAATCTTCTGAAATATCCATCACCCTTCACTTTCAGAGTTCAGCGGAAGTTCTCTCAGGGTCGAGTGTGTGGAACAGATTTCTAGGACAAGATGTCTACGCAAACATCATACAGCCTCTGTTAAACCGGTTTGATCATCAACCTGTTTTCTCGCTGAGCACATCTCCCGGCCCTCGGCCTGTGAAGTGGCGGCCGGCGTGCCTTTTGTGCGTCTCCTCAGCGCGAAGGTCCGAGAGGACATAAATCACCGCGTCAGACGCCAGCGCTGTGAAAACATCCTGAGCGCACACTGAGATCCGCACACACACGCACACACACACACACACACACACACACACACACACACACACACACACACACACACACACACACACACACACTCACAGACAGTGAGTACAGCATGTTCCTCTTTTCGTTATCTAGAGGAACAAACGTTGATGAAGCTTCTGAGCGTGTGCGTTTGTGAATCACAGGCTTCTTTTGGGTCGAGGCCTGACTCAAACTGCTCTTTCACTATGACACTCATTTGGGCAAAACTGGAGTTTTATCTTACGCCGTCGTGACACTGTTTCACCAGCGTGTCCGGCCGCAGAGCGTGTCAGGGCTTTGTTTCCACTCTCCTCACCTCAGAAACTTATTTTTTGATTTCCTGTCTCGGCGGCGGAGAGCTAAATTTAGCACAGAGGCATTTGTGGTTGAAGGTTTAGAAATCATGCAGATAAGCAGTTTGCAAAGAAGTGGGCCGTTAAAGTGCAAACTGCTCCTTTATTGTAAGACGGCTCAGAGCCAAGATCTGGCTTTATTTACACAAGTCATGTTATTCGCTGGACTAAACTGTAATATTAAGTTTCTCATACTGATCATTATGGGCCTGTAATATGAGTTATGATGGGCTGAAAAGGATCCTGGGCTCTAATGTACAGCATAGACACACAGCAGATGGAGGAGGGAGCATCGAATCCCTTTTTAAATGTAAACACGTCTAAGTCCTATGTTGCCTGAGGAGTAATCAGGCTTTCTTGGAGGAAAAAGCCACCGAGAAGGAGTTAAAAAGAAGGGAGTTGCCTCCGCGACTGTCACCACCTCGAGCGACACCCGCTGGGGTGGAGGGGGTGAGGAAGGGCTGGACTGGTGGCTGGATGGAGGCTGAGGCGGAGGCGCGGGGGGGGGCGGGGGACGTGTGGAGACAAGCAGGGGGTGCTGGGCGGCAGCAGGGACATAATAACTGTGGAGGGATGCGGGTGTGACCGTGTGCCACCAGGAGCTTGTTGTTTCAGGTGCCCCCCCCCCCCTCAGCCAAGCAGCAGCAGCCCTGGAGGAAGGACTGGCAGCTCATTAGCTTGATCAAAGGCCACACTCCCCCCACACACAGTGTTTAATCCGAGGCTCATCTGCCTCACGTGCAGGATGTGGGGTCAATTAAGGAAGTTAAGGTGCACAACAATAAACAAACAGGTTATTTTGGCTCCTAGTAAGAGATAACAGATGTAAATGAAGGAGAACATACTTAAACCTCCTAATATTAACAATAAAATCATAATTTAATATCAACGATTCATCACTGTTGCCTGAATAACTTATATTATTTATTACTTGTTTCTAAAGTGCTCAGTTGTTCGGCCTCCATGTTTTCTCATCTACTGCAGCGTCAGGTCCTGTTGTAAGTTTTGTTAAAGTTGGACTTTTGGTTTGATTTACTTCCCTTTGCTAAAAATACGAGCTCCTGCGCTGCAGCGAATCGCCGGCTGTACATAATCATTACCCCTGACTCAGCTAAACTGATTCATCCGAGTGAGAGCAGCGTCATGTAAAAATAGATCTAATAGTGAAAACCGGCTTTTTATGTTGTCTCCCTATTGAATCTGATCCTGATTCACATCCTGTATCGACTGGGTCCGTGTGGAAAACGATCACCTCATCATCCATCATAACAAAAGAGCCTCGGTGAGTCAAAGGATGCCTCTTGGGCCACATCCTCTCATCTCAGGGGGAGATCGTGTTAAATTAATCAGAGACGCTCACATCTGGACACTAAAGGATAAACAACGTCTACTAAGCAGTTCTGAGCCTTTTAAGCTCAAAATATCACCTTTAAAATGTGATTATTTAATCTTGACTGATTAAACAAAGAGAAACAAACAGCATTCTGTGGAGCCAGGTTAAATTTAAACGTGAATCAGTGAAAGATAAGTAAATAAAAGTAATTTAGATAATGTAAAAAAATATACTGGAGCACATTTTCACATTTCAAGAACATGTGGCAACTAAATGTGGTCAATTGTTGTTAAAAATTAAAGATCAATCGTTAGATTCCCTGAAATACAAGGAAGCGACTCAAGATGTCATAACCAGTGACCAACTAAAAATAAGCCGTGACTAAATTAAACGTTTAATCTTGAATTTCGCAGGAAGTCTGAGTCAAAAAGTAGATTCACGAAGAGATATTTTTGAATGAAAGAGTCATTTACAGCGTCAGCAGTTCCCAGCTTGAAGCAACTGCTAGTGACTTTAATTGTGTCTGTAACCGGGGTTGGTCTCTAATTGTAACCATTTCTCACATTAAAATTTAAATGAGAGAAAATTAGAGTATATATACGTCACTGGATCAACGTGACATATTCAAACACGAGACCCCCAAACGCTGTAATGTCTCTGTCTGCACATAATCAAAATAATAAGATTTTAGGATTAAGGACGTCCACTTAAAAACTCCTCTTACACTGTTTGCTTTTGACTTCATGGCTCTCATGGGAGCTGGCGGAACCCCGCTGGGCGAGGGGAAGAAAGGAGAGTGCCGGTGGAAGTTGACCTCCGACCTCTCCTTCAGAGCAGTGACAGGACCCCGACGGCTCGCCGGCCTCCGCGGAGCAGCCAATCGCTGGAGCGTGACCCGTCGTCGGAGGCGTTGGGTTCTCCTCGGCACCTCTCACATTCTGGGCATTCCAAGTGCTGCCGCGCGCACACATCATCATCATCATCATCATCATCATCATCATCATCATCATACTCAGACTCACTACCGCTACTGGTTGCAGCTACGTAGCTTGTCCTACAGCACGCGTTCCTGGGCAGGTGTAACAGCTGTAACACATGCATGACTTTAAACCCTGTTCTGTCTGGGACACGACCCATTAGCAGCTTGTCTGAATTAGAACGTGGAAGCGCCCTCGTTGTCCGTCTGTCTGCTTCGCTTGGCACCTTCCTGAGGCGTGTGTGTGTTTTGCGGCTGCCTAGCAGAGAGCACCGTCCCGTACTGGTCGTCTCCAGCTATTTCTGTACCTCCACATGCGACCTCTGGTGTATATTTGGAAGCAGGGCCGAGGTCTGCCCGGGCCCACGTTCCGTCCTGTGGCGCTGGCTAGCATCACACCTCACACAAATACGCACACGCACCAGTCATACGCTCATTTTCCTCACACACGGACCCAGACAGAACCAGGCCAGGCTACACACTAATTACACGCCTGGAATTAGACATAATATCAGCCAAGCAGCCGAGTATGGAAACAGTAATAGCAGGCCAGGTTGGGGTGTGTGTGCAGGACCGTGTACTTAGGAATGTATTTCTGTCTTGCTTATGTTTCTATGCATTAGAAGTCAAATATGATAAGTTATGTATATATTCAGCTCTGCTATGTACATTCTGCTGCATAATGTAGATTTATAAAGATTTATTTCGTTATTTTAATCATTTAGAATCATAGTCAGTCCTTTATTTTTCTAGTATGTGCTAAATGCCGCGATTCTCCCGGACCACCCAAACTAAAAATGTATCACAGTGCTTTAATGGGATTGTTTTATTGATCCCTACAGGGAAATTCTTTCCTCAAACTCAGGAAGTTCAGGGGTCAGGGTCAGAACTGGAGCAGCACCCCTGTGGCTGAAATAGATTCAGCGCGGCAGATGCTTGTCAACATGGAGCCCGAGTCCGGGTCATCCTGTGAAACTATAGCCCAGCTGACCCCGGGGTCGGCGGTGTCTAAACGAAGGAGCCCCAAATGTCCCTCAGAGTCACAATGAAGCCTAGATTTACCACTGAGCTGCCGTGATCTTTCCAGCAGGCATTCGCTGAGTTGCGCTGTATAATACAGTAAGAGCAAGAACTAGAGGTTGTCTCCAGACCAAGTCAGGTGAGGCCAGACTTCCTGGGACACTTGCCAAGAAAACAGCCGACATCCTGTGAGCTCACAGTTGACCTATAAAGACAGAGGAATCGGCCTTTCTCACAAAGGGTGTGGAGATGGTGAAGCCACCAAACCCATTTCCTCTTTGCAGAAACACATGAAATCATTGTGCACGATTTCAACTTTCGAAATGTCAGGCTGTCGCGCAACAGACGTCTGAAATGAAGACGTGAAATAGTCCGACAGGTCTAAAGTGATCACTAATTAAAAGCAGAAGCAAGAGCAACAAACAGACTGAACAAATGAGGGATTTGCTGAAGCGTGAAGTCAGACTGAGCCAACAGGTGCGTCTGTCCGTCATCCACAGCGTTTATGTTGTCGAGGGTGGAGTCCAACAATCGTCTGAGCAGCAGAGACAGCGTCTTGTCACACTCACATTTACACCTGTGGAAAATGTCTAAGCCGCCGGTAATGTGGTGATGTGGGAGGAAACCCACAGGGGCAACGTGCATATTCCACAACGAGACATCACAGCCGGGGGGTTTGAACCCACAACCTCCTGGAAGCTGGCAGTGTCGCATTCTGCAGCATAGGTCGACTTTATCACAGTAATTAATAAGTATTTTAATAACTAGCATTCTGTTACAAAACCACCTGTGAAGTCCTTTCTCTTTGCTTTTGCAGGATTCTCTGCAGTTAGTGGCTTGGAGCGAACTGGGTCGAATGTGCTCCTTCATGGCAGAGCGAGCACGGGCCAAAGTCATCAGATTCGTTATTTTGATGGATGTGGACACACAGGCCCACACGACCACATGAACGCGTCCCCGCCGCCTCTTCCTACCTTCTACCACACAACTTTCCTGACTCCAACGCACACAAACACGCCCCCTCGCCGGGCGGCCGCGGGGCAGGAAGTCAATATTTGAGGAGCTGAAGCTGCCTGGCCTCCGGACCGAGATACGTCTCGCACTGTGGGCAAACTATAGCGTCCCCTACAATGGTCGGCTTGAATGCTCCTGCAGGGGCTAGCGTGTTCGCTAACTCTGTTAGCGTTGGCCCCAGGCCTGAGCTCTTTTTAATTCCACCCTTACCGTAACTCTTTACAAAAACACAAGTGTTTCACAAGCCCATGAGCAACTCCCATCAAAACCACCCATCGTGCTCCAAATATGTTCCCGTGACCTGGCACGACCTTGTTACAGCTTCATCTATTGCTTTCAGCTTTCTCTCTGTTTCGAGTCTTGGTCCAACCTTTTTACCTGCTCAATGATGAGGAACATCTGGTGATACAGAGAGAGGGAGCGACTCGGCTCAGTGTCCTCTCAACCTGCTGCCTCGTCTTTGCATCCACATCCTCCTATAATTTGACTGACAAACAAATTCTGCACCGCAACCGGCAGGACATCAGGACCAAACAGATTCTCAACCCTGATGCTCTATGAGAGCATCAGGGTTGCTCAATGTTTCTTAACAACACAAATATTTACAGGAAGTCAGCAGAGAAAATATGAGGGAGTGACTTTGATTTGAACATCTGCTTTCAGTTTAAAAAAATCAAACTTCCCTGGTGGTGTCACTTTCATTATATTGTATTAGTATGAAAAGTACAGCAGTACCTCGAAACAACTGTGTGTGTGTGTGTGTGTGTGTGTGTGTGTGTGTGTGTGTGTGTGTGTGTGTGTGTGTGTGTGTGTGTGTGTGTGTGTGCTGGTGATTCGGTGGGGCGTGTGTATTGTAAGGGTCCAGGTGTGAAGCAGATAAATGACGGTTTACCTGCGACAGGAAGCTGTGGATGGAAGCTGGGAGCAGCGTAGCGATTAGCATTCAAGCTAAGTCACATGGTCACCGACAGCAGTTAGCAGCTTCTCAAGTTAAAGTGTGTCAGTAACAGATAATTGACTCGATTAGTTAAATAAATAATGACCGAAATACTCACACTAATTAAATTTAGACTAACAATTTTGTAGTTTAGCCAGAAAAAAAATCAAATACAGATAATGTGTAGTGTGACAGTCAATGGTCAAAGAGCTCTGGCAGCAGATGGGCCTGTCCATTATAGCCCCCAGCTCACAGCAGCATCCAGCAGATGTGGCAGGAAGGGAGGGACGACTCGATGTGGGCCGGGCCCGCGGGCCGCACAGCTGCAGACAGAGGCCTGCACATCCACATCCACATCCACATCCACAGCGCGTCTGTGGGAGAACGACAGCAGGAAGACAAACAGCCGTGACGGGGTTAAACGCTGCTTGGTCTGTTTTCATCATCCCACAAGACGTATGCAAACTGGTTTGATGGTTTTACGTAACATTTCTTTGCAGACAGACGTTAGCACAAAAAGCTGACTTAACTATATAAAGGATATAAAACACCATAAAAACTCACATAAGGTTTGTAGACGCCAGGAGCTGTTTTGACAGCGACTACTGTTAAATCATCACACACATCTGACAGCCTCTCACCTGATCCATCCAAATACAAACACTTTTAAATGATGCTCCCTTTCTCTTTCCCTCTGTCACTTGCTTTTTTCCCCCCTCAAAACAATAACCCCAATTTGGAGGTGTTGTGGTTGCCATGGTGATGTGTGCAAATGGATAATAGGGCAACTGTTAACCTTTGACTGGTTAAAAGCCCCAAGCTGAGGGAGGGGAAGGACGCGGAGTGGAGGACACGCACACACACACACACACACACACACACACACACACACACACACACACACACACACACACACACACACACACACACACACAGAGGGATGTCAGAGAGAAAGGAAATTCACACTCATTTCCTCCGTGTGGTTTCGGTACAAATCAACAACATCCTGTCCTTTTGTGAATCCTGCCTGCCCTCATGCTGGTTTGCATTTCAGAGTAGGCGTTATAACCCCCTAACCTTCTCCTCCCCCTCCTCCTTCCCTGCTCCTCTGTTTTTTTCACTCTGCCATAGAAGCCGTAGTCATACCTCACATTGTTGCAGAGGAAGGAAGGGCACGTCCTTGTTCGCAATAAACGGCTGCGGATCAGACAGGAAGGCAATTATCATCCCAAACGACCTGAGCCGTGCGATTTGAGAGATTATTCTGTGCTTCAAAACGAAAACTAGCTCCATATTTCATTTTATTTGACTCAACTGCGGCGGAGTCGAGACGTGGAGCTCGGATTGGAAGTATGAGGCACGACTGCGCCTTCGTGTTTCAGTCTGGAGGATGGTTTTATTCCATCATCGGGGGAATTTTTGAGCAGTAGAAAAACAAATGGCTTAATTAATTGCAGATAGAGCCCACTCGCGTCCCGTTCATTACACAGCAGCATAACCGTGTCGCGTTTAACGTCAGAACGAAGCTGGGGCTGCAGAGATGAATAAATGATCGGGTTAAGATAAAGCGACAGGGCGACGAGCAGACGCTTTATGTAAATCAGACCTGACTTTGCCCTTGTGACCAAAAAAGCCCCCACCTCCTCGTTCCATCACCCCATTTTCTCCCCGTTCCTCCCTCGCGCGCGCACACGCACGCTCGCGCGGGCTCGTCATTCGCCATTTCTTCCCATTCATAAAAATCTCGGCATCGCGCCTGCGCAATGCCTTTCGGAGTCCTCCCCATTCATAAAAATGTAACCTCCGCATTTCAGTCCTCCCAAGTCGCTCTGCCCTCCCATTCACAAAAAAAGAGAAAAAAGCCGCGGCATCTGCGCAGTGCCGTCCTTCCCGTCCCTCTACCCTCCCATTCATAAAAACTCCCTCCCTCCCCCTCGGTGGTTGCAACATCATATCCAAAGCTCTGCGTCCACAACCGCAGTCGCCTTTTACGCACCAGTGAGTGGAGAACCGCGCCGAGGACCCGTTCTCCGCTCGTATACGTCGCTCGCACTGTTGCTCGACATTTGGACTTATTGTACTGAACATTTGTGGAGATAAGCGCTCGGTCGGACTGGACTATACGCCGCGCGCAACGAAGAAATGAGAGTTCTACCCTGAAACCACCGTGAGTAATGCATTCTGGTGCTTCTGCGTGTTACGTGTGCGCGAGAGCGAGCGCGCGGCTGCACGGACGGACGCTCCGGTCCGGTCCGCTACGCTCCACTGTTCCCCGAACCCCCCGGACCGGAGACGCGCCTGCAGAGTCTCATTTACAACAAGCCGCTTCCCTCCCCGGTGTTTGCACATCCAGTCAATATTTAACCACACATTTCGGACCCAGCGGAAGGCTGAGGGCGCACGGAGGGGACGCGCGTGTGCCTTAAACCGTAACTTGTTCGAAAGGTCGCCTTTTGTCGGCAAACGGGTTTTCATAGAGTCGCTATTTGTGGCTTCAAAGCCGCGGTTTCCCGTAAGAAGCCCGCATTTCACCCCGTCGTCTAAAAGCGCTCTGAGCCGCGTACACGTTCTATATCGGGCGGTTCGGTTGCGTGTCTTGTGTTCGTTCCACGGCGACCGCCCGCTCGGCTCACCGTGGGTCGTGTCAGGTGTTTTTGCCATCAACGCTGCGCGTTTTTACGCAGACCAACTTATTTGACTCGTCTTATCGTTTCAAAATGCCAGAAGCTGAAGGTTGGACTCGGGTGGAGGGCTGAGATGCGGGTTTACGCGTCAAACTACGCACTTCGGTGCAGCCGAGGAAAGGTGGCCCACGGTCGTCTCCCGGCTGCAGCGCGCACTGTTCCGTCTCCATTACGAAGCGCGTAGATCTGATTTAGTCCACGTCCAGATCTCAGGAGTGAGGTGTTGGATACGTGGTCACAACGCCTATGTGAGCAGGCTATTTGAGAATGCCGAGCAGCCACCTCCGGTTTTTATGACTCAGTCCATTCACATATTGAAGGGAGGCACACACGCACACACACGCACAGTTCCGGCTTAGAGCTCATAATGGTCTTGATTTGATGATCAGAAGCGTTTGTGTCGATGCCAGCGATGTCGCAACAGGTTTCTCAACAAGGCTTTTGCAGATTTAAGGAGGATAACACGGCCCGACAGCAAAACAATGGCGAGCAGTATTTTATAATAAAATAGATAATAGCACCTTTCTGTGCGCGAATAAGTTGCACTACAGTTTTTAATTATTTGGATTAAATGTGTTTCGAAAGAATGATCCTATTTCTTATCGTTTTAATTTCGTTTAAGGAGGATATTTTGCATTACTGGTAACGAACAGCGGATATATGAGCTGTTTTGTTTTCTGTAAAGTGGGTTAGGTCCATGTCAGCTGCCGAGCGCTCATTGATAAAATGGATGAAGCCCATTTCATTCACGCTCATGGCTGAAGCGCATTGATTCATGCGTCCAGCTGTTTTCATTCACAAACATTTGCAGTTCATAAAAATTTCATTCAAAAAAATTTCTAAGCTTCGCAAAACATAACATTAAAATGATGCTTCTAATTTTAGGTAAAAACCTTGTCATAAATCGTGTTTCTTTTGCCCTGTGGATTCATTTTTTCCGGTAGAAGTCCCTCTTGTCTCTCTCGGGTCTTTGCTCTGCCTTGTTTTGCATCGTTGAGTCTTTTGCATGCAAGCCTTGCTCTCTGGTGCTCTCTGCTCTTTGGAAACGAGGCAATGAGAGCCCAACTTCTATTGTTCCAATGTCAAAGTTAGAATGGAGGAGGTTTGAAACCCTATTGGTATTCAGTCGAAAAATCAAGATCGTTTGGAAACACTACATTCAAATTGTTACCGGTTTGGAAACAGATTTATGCTGAGAGAGTGAAAGACTTTGGTATAAAAGATTTAATACGCATGCTTTATTAAAGACAAGTCAGAGGAACATTAGAGTTAAATATCTGGTGGTCATTTTGCCTTTTTAATGTTAAATTATATCTATATTCACAGTCACAATTTGACTTGATTTAGACTTAAGGCCTTTAAGCAAAGGGTGAAACAGTGAGAATCCAGTCAGCTGCAGTCAGTAACTATCTCTTTTGTTCCGTCTTTGCAGTTTTGCTAAATGCTGCTTTAGTGTGGAGACGTGCAAGGCACCAGCCTACACATGGAGTCCAGGATTCCCCACCACATCCCAGGAGTGGCCTCCTCGCTCATTTCTCAGCCTCTGCTGGACAGTCGAGTGCCCTACGGCCGCCTGCAGCAGCCCCTCACCATCTACCCCATCGACCAGCTCAAGTCCTCGCACGTGGAGAACGACTACATCGACAGCCCGGCAGCCGTCTCCCAGCAGCCTCCCAGCCAGAAGTCCGCCAACCGAAGAATCACCTGGCTGGGTCAGAATCAAGAGGCTTTCCTGGGGGCAAACCACAACCATCATCACAATCACCAACACCAGCACCACCAGCAGGGCAGGTGCGAGCCCCACCCTCAGCAGGACACCACCACCCACCCATGGATTTCCTTCAGTGGGAGGCCCAGCTCTATCAGCAGCAGCAGCAGCACCTCGTCTGATCAAAGGCTGCTGGAGCACGCTGCACCCACCCCAACCGTGGACCACCACCCAAGCCTGCATCCCCACCAGGGCCCTGTCAACAAAGTCCCCACCCGAACTCCAGGCTGCTTTACTTCTTCTGAATCAAAGGTTCTAACCAATTCTTCCTCTGCTTCCTCTTGCGCCTCCTCCAAATCCCTGGACCTCAAGTCTGCAAAGATGCACCCGGGAGACACGTGTCCCCCTGGACGCCAGCAGGGTTTGGCACTGATCCCTTCCTCCCCCGCTGAGAAGAAGCACCTCCTTCTCTGTGAACGCTGCGGCAAGTGCCGCTGCACGGAGTGTACGCTCCCCAGGACCCTACCCTCCTGCTGGGTCTGCAACCAGGAGTGCCTGTGCTCTGCTCAGAGCCTGGTGGATACCGCCACCTGCATGTGCCTGGTCAAGGGGATCTTCTACCACTGCACCGAGGACGAGGACGAGGAGGGTTCCTGTGCCGACAAGCCTTGCTCGTGCTCCCAGAACAACTGTTGCACGCGTTGGTCCTTCATGGCGGCTCTCTCCCTTGTCCTGCCTTGTCTCGTCTGCTATCTGCCAGCTATGGGCCTGGCCAAACTCGGACAGAAGTGTTACGACAACGTCAGCAGGCCCGGCTGCCGTTGCAAGAACTCGCAGGGCGGCGTGAACGCCCCGGTGTGTAAAAAGGGAGCAGTGGAAGCAAAAGCTGGGATTCCTGAGAAGCAGCAGCAAGGGTCATGATACTGGACATACCTGGCCGGCAGTGGCCTTGCTAAAGCAGAATGGACAGGACTACATAATACACGCTCGCTCTCCATGGATAGGACAATCCACCCCCAACCCCTTAAACTATCCCATTAATCTGCTGGAGGATGACTGTAAAACACAGGTACTTAGAGTTGACCTACATTAGATAGGGTGGACGATCAAACGGGCCTATTCTAAAGAGTTGGCTAGTAGAAATAGCTAACAGGTGACTGAGCGATTTTTGTTTTGTGAGAGCGACTTAATGAGAAGAAGAAGAAGAGACTCTATATGGGACTATGTTTGTGTTATGCGAAGCTTGCTGAAGGCACAAAGTCATTGTACCTCTCTGCTGCTCTCTACTCGTCAGCTAATTTGTAACAGTAACTAACCAGAAGCTGGTTCTAAGCTGATCCTTAGATAACATAGAAGTTGTTTGATGGAGATAAATATCTGTACAAGCCCCTCGCTCCCCAGAAAGCACAGCCCACCCCCCACGTCTGAACAAACAGACGCATCTTTACGAGGATGAAACCGCCACTTACCCGCCGTCTCCGCTCTTACGATGATCCTCATCTTTTACGGTTTCCATTTTTCCCCCTTTTAGCGCGAAGACGCTAGCTTGGTGTTGCTAACATTCTGTCTAAGCGGAGGAACTGTACAAACACCCCTCGAGGCTTAAAAAATGATTTCCCATAATTCTGACCGTGTGAGCAGTCGTCCTAACAGGGGGGAGATAATCACTTTACAGTGTGTGTTGTGTGTTTCGACGAGGGCGAAGCCCCGACGCCCATCACCTCGGAGGTAATGCATGTCATGACTTGCATGCTGTAGTTTAACGAGTACCCACCGTGCTAGAAGTCGATGTGTCGTAGAGAAATTTGTGAAAAAACTACGCCCAACCTTCTCAGGGACTGTTACAGTAATCCTCTCTAGAGCTCGGCCTCGAACACCCCTGGGAGGCCTCACACGCATGTAGGAACCGGTCAGCTGAGTTGGAGACGACCCGACCAGAAGGAGACGGGTCCAGAGTGATCCGGAGTGACGTGGGAAAGCGGATGCGTGTTAGTCAGCCATGGTGGGAATCAAACCTGCCACTTGCACAACGACAAACCCCTAAAGGATGTACTAAAGCACAGTATTAACCACCTCAGCTGTCCCACATTGTGGCGACGTGCACTATATTTATCCCCCACCCACACACCCGGGCTTCATGAAATTCTAATCATTATGCTGCATAGCTGCATTAGTAGGTTAGTCTGTCTTTAATTCCTAAAGTCTATTTTCGTGGCTTGCATGATGTTCTTAGGACTTTGCCAAAGGAAGCTAGTTAACAGTAGCATGTTCGCTGTCCGAGTGTTCATGGTCGTTACGTACTCTTGCCAAACGAAGTTGACGGCGGTCGGTTCTTATCACTGGCCACGTGTGGCTCCATGACGCGCTGCCTGCTTTCCTGTCGGACCCTCGTCATCCATCATGGCGCCCGCGTTCGCTCACGCTCGTGTTTGTCTCGTTGCACAAAGCTGATATCGCACGGGGGGGAAAAAAAGAGAGGAAAGAATAAACACACTGTCCTTAGTCTTGGATGTATGAGGCAATATTTTCAAAACCTAGCAATTCAATCTAGAAGAAAGGTGCCAAAATGGAGAATGACCACGTGACTGGGCCCAGGCCTGGACACATGTGGAAAGCAAAAATCACAAATGTTTTGACAATATATTTAGTAATAGAGCTATGCAGGTGAAATGTTATTTGCTGTAAATAGTTTCACAACATTTGTGTTCTTTAGAAAAGACTTTTAAATGTCCTTGAAAGATTGCATGGTACAATATAACTACAATTCAGTACAAAAATATATAGAGAATATATTAGATATATATTTTGAGGGTAAAGTTAAGGTGTTTTTTGAGGTTGTGAGAAAGAGAAAAGCAGGAAGGAGGCGCGGGGAAGGTTCCAGAAGGGGTTTCAAAGATGACAGGTCTTTCTACGACTAGCACTTGATTGAAAAAAGTGTGTCCGGCAATAAAGAAGGAAAAAAAGCTCCTGCTGTTTATGCTATCCACGGCTCATTAGCAGTCGAGAGGCTAAGCTAATTCCCTGGTTCCTCTCCGAGTCCTAAAGACTGTGGACTCATTGAATCCACACAGGGAACACAATCTTCCCCTATCCGGATCAGCCCATTTCCTGCTGGTGCTGCTCAGTGTCTCCGCGCTGCGCCTTCGTTTTCTCTTTCTTGCGGTCTCCGCTCCCCTTCCTCCCTGAGAAAGTCTCCGGCAAACACCCCTGGCCTTGATTGACAAACACAGCTGCTGTGCATAAACTTGTCATAGCCAGAGAGACGCTCCGTCTCTCCCCTGCTTCCTTTCCCGAGTCCTGACCCACTCCCTCCCGCGCGAGTCGTGTTCAGTGCCATCTCTTCAGCCAGTGGACCTCTTATTTCAGCAGCGTTGCCTTTGCTTTAGCTCCAGCTCTGTCACTGCGAGAGTAAACTTCCTCACGTGGCATTAGCTTTATTCTTCTTTTTTTTTTTTTATTCTTCTTCACGTGCTCGCTGACTCCACCAACAGCCGAATGATTCTGTTCTTTTTTCCCACAATGCTGTGACTTCTACCCCACCACCACCGTTCATCATTTGCAGGGCAGTTGTTTTTGTTTCTTTGATTTCGCTTTTAAACCCAAACACGAGGAAAAGTCGTACAGCGGCGCGATGCTACTCCATTCTTTGCAATGTCATTGTTGGGGATTTAGAAACGAGATCTGTGCTTTCGTTCTGTTTAGATATAACAAAAAGAAATAAGTCTCTCATATAAAAGGTTCCCTTTATAGATATATTTATTTTGAAGTTCTATTTTATATAGTATTTATTTAGATGCCAACTTTTTTGTTTGTGAAGAAAGCTTATGTCGAAATGGAATGTACATTGACAATGGAAATATATATTGTTAAATATACTGGGCTGCTGTGTCGTTACTTTGAGTTGATAAGGTCAAAATAAGCCGCACACACACACACGACGTGGAATCAATTAAAACAATAATATATGGGAAAACATGCATCAATCATTTATTTACGGTTTAAACCTTCTCAGCACTTTTGGACTCAAAGCCAAATGAATGTACTGAAGACACTAGTTGACTAATTCAACATTGCGTAAAAACACATTTACAGACTTCAGTTGTTTACTTCAGCAGCTCGACCTCCTGAGGACGTCTCTTCCTGTGAGTGAATAAATGACGACCTATAAAACAGCAGAGGCCAAATAAAGTAGCTCGACCTTAAAGTGGAAGAAAACATTACATAAGTCACAGGAAGTCATTCACAGACGCCCTTCGGACAGTGTGTGTGTGTGTGTGTGTGTGTGTGTGTGTGTGTGTGTGTGTGTGTGTCGCAGGTTAACATCTTCCTGTTTAATAGAGGTGGTTTGTTATAATCTGGATGCGTAACATTCCTTCCCCTCCAGTGAACCTCCACGTTAAGCTGCAGCATATGCAAACACACACACACACACACACACACACACACACACACACACACACACACACACACACACACACACACCCCGGCCCACCTGTGCTGCCGTTGCCCCGGGGCATTTGTTCTTCCTTCCCTCGTGCCCCCCCCCCCCCTCCCTTCCACGTCTTTGCTTCCTGGGTGTTTACCTGAGCGCACCTGGGTGGTGCAGATGAGCGGCGCGGGCCGTGGGAGAAAATGATAGAGAGGAGACGGCAGCAGAGCAAAGAGAGGCCGCTCCAGATGAAACCAGAGGCCGGCTCACCTGCGCGGTGCCGCTCCTGCAGCCTGCAGGCAACAGTGAGATCAGAGGCCGAGCTGCCTGTTTACCTGCCGCTCTGTCAGCGCCCACCTGGAGCCGCACACTCCAACACCTGCATCTCACTTCCTCCGCACCTACATTGTCGTCTCCACCCCACCGGGCCACATACATATCATCAACACAGGAAGCCTCAGCACAGACGAGCGAGGAGGGGAAACCATCTATTATCAGCTGCTCCCGTGGCCGCACGGATCCACCAGGAACCAAATAATTACTTGTTCAGCACAGAAGACAATGCAGCCAACGGCAGCCACCATGTTCAAAACCCAAATATGCCAGAGCTGTGAGTGCTCGCGGTAAAGAGTCAGGAACGCGGCCGCCAGAGCTCCTCTCATCGAGTCCGTCTGCTTTGGTGGAGACGAATTCAGCAACAGGAGCTGGAATAATGAGAATAATGAAAGGATACATAGACATCATCAGCACTGTGACCTGAGACACGGCTTAAAGGGGAAATCCAGCGCGTGGCCATGAGTTTGCATTGAAGGTAACTCACGCCTCACCCCAAGCCTCACCCCAACCCCCCCCCCCAGCTGCTCAACAGATCCAGTTGTGACTTTCACAAGGCCCACTGTGATTCTGGCTTCCCAGCGCTTTTACTGTAGCTCAGCTAAATCCCCCACAGTTTGCTGTTTAGATGACATATTACAAAAGTCATTCTCACATCTGGTGCAGCACTCACCCCTCACCCCCCCCACACCAGAGACCCCCAGACACACAAACAGACACACGCTCCTCTCTTCTTTTACTCTCCATCCATCTGTTTTCACAGATGTGACTGAGCTTCTGGGATTCCGCGATTGACAAACATTCAAAGGTTCAATACAAATGAAAAAAATAAAACACACAGGTGGAAGGCGCCTGCAGGTGAGTGAGAGAGACGTGTGTGCGTGCACGTCCTCACGAGGAGGTTTGGAACTGCTGGTACACGCATGAGGCCACGTGCAGCTCTGCAGGAAAGCGCGGTTGCATGAGGGCCAGAAATGGCAAGTGTGCGATTTGGAAATGGAGCCCCTGACATTTAGACCTGCAGACGGCAGGACACACACACACACACACACACACACACACACACACACACACACACACACACACACACACACACACACACAGAATGGAACTGAAAAGTCAAAGGAGCCTGAGTGTGACAGGAAGCTTCAGCTGCAGCACAAACACACATTTCAACACACGCAGACGGAGGCGGAGGAGCAGTTGTGTGGACGCTTGTCTGATTCCGGGGGCACACATGCAAAGTGTGAAGGCTGAAGCGCCGATACGTTAAAGGCGTCCTAAAAGGCTGCTGGCGAACATCCAACGGGTTTTCACAAACCAGAGCAGCGGCGGTGGCGCATTTTTTTAAACAAATATTTCCCACTTCACGGCTTAAGGATTCTTTTGAGCCCGAGGAGGGAAAAGAGGAAGGACAGAAGGAGATTAGCCGCGATTTTTAGTGCCGCAGTTGCTGCCTTCCAATAAGTCAGCCCGTCCCCACCATGGAGCCAGTCACCCAGCCAGCCGGCGAGCCAAGCGCTCCCTTTCATACAGCGGGGCCACTGGCACGGGACCAAGTCATGCCACCAAACAAAGAGCCACTGTCCTGCATCACTTCCCCTCAGAGAGGCGTCCGGGCCGCGGCCTCCCAGCGCCAGGCAGCGCCGGCCGGCCCCCGGGGCCCGGCCCGCTGCAGGGGAGCAGCGGAGCAGCAGAGGAGACGCACGCGGACGCCCCGAAAAGCAAGCAATCAGGAAAAAATGAACAACTCAAACAGAAAATGACATTTTGTGTTGCACTGATTATTCTACTCAGTCCTTCATTTTCTTGTGGCAGACGTGAAGCGGTGGAAGTCTGGCTTCGCTCCTCCCTTGGTCTTGATAAGTATTCTGCCAGTGTAGTTTGATACTTCCTTCCATTCCACAACCTCTGAGTGTGTGTGTGTGTGTGTGTGTGTGTGTGTGTGTGTGTGTGTGTGTGTGTGTGTGTGTGTGACAGCCCCTGTGGCTGTCTAAGGGGGGTGGACATGTGTAAAGGAACAGTTGCATTCCTTTCAGATCCTCCTCTCAAAAGGAAAACACACACACACACACACACACACACACACACACACACACACACACACACACACACACACACACACACACACACACACTTTCACCAACCAGAACCTACAGCCTCTCTGCTCGCTCTTTGCTCCCTCACTTTTGCGAACAACGGCGAAGCGGGCCGAGCCCCGGCGGCGTCAAAGGGGCCAGAACTGAACCGACCCGGCTCGGCTTCCGACCCCAGAGCAGCGGCACGCCCACTTGGCGGTGGCCTGCAGTGCATTCCTGGTGAGAGCACTGTCAAAGCCAAGCACTTCCTCTGGAGCGGGTCCAACCCCGCCACAATAACATTTCATACATTTATCTCTTGGCTTCGGCCTCTGACACAAACACACACACACACATTTGTGCGCGCGCACAAGAAGGCCGTCGCATCTACGCAGACTTTTTTTTTAAAATAAAGTTATTTTTTCCTTCCTGTGAGTCAGTCTTTTCATCTGTGGACCCTGTGGAGACAGATTCGGACTGTGTGGAGTCAACGGCATCGCTGAAGGATCCACGCAACACGTCTTCACAGACAATTCAGTCGTCACAAGCTGCGAACCTGAAGTTGGACAGAGTCCAGACTGAATAAAGGAAGCTGCTTAATAACCACGCCCAGTCATTCACTGATTGGTGCAGTTTAGGCCGGTTTCTTTCAGGCCGCACCAGGAAGGTACTTAATTAGGACAATATAGAAGAAACACAAGCAATTACAGGAACAGAGGACGAACAAAAACCTACAGTTTCTCTCAGAAAAAACAGAAACTAGCGTTTGTGAACGTGTGATCTACTATTTTACTATATATGTGAATTATTAAACTTAAAAGTACAACAAATAATGTAAGAGATCCTCAGTGATGCTTGATGACAAAAAGAGGCTTTAATGCACAAATGAACCAAAACAACTAAACAGACAGAGAATGGTACCAATCAGAATAGAAAAAGAAGGAGGCAGCGTCTGAACACAACAGACACAAGAATTTAATACGCAAATGTTTAAAACCCTGTCCTGAGCGGAGGTCCAGGTTAAAGCTCCTTCATTCACCCGTCCGCTGGTCACTCCGCGCTCCAGTTTCTCCTCAGTCGGAACAAACACAGCAGCGGCCGAACGCACAAACAGAGAGGCTGCAGTGGGAGTTATGTAACAGGTATGATTTCACAGGAAGTCACTGTGCTTGTCTGTTCCCAGGCCTTTGTTCATCGCGCCTGTTCACGCCGGGTGTTCGTGATGTTCTGTGCCGATCCACCTTTGTTTGTGTGCATCTGTTCATGGACCACGGGCACAAATCAATGTGACTGCACACAACGGTGACTCTGTTTGACTTAAAGGTTCGAGGAAAACAGAAGTGGTGAATTTAGCAAAAGATTGTGAGATACAACATGAGCCTCTCTCCTTTAAAGCCTCTGGGTCAAACAGAACCACCTGTACGTGAAGAAACGCACTCACGTTCTGCAGACTGGACACAAGCAGCGGTCACGAAGTCCGTCCAGCGCCGGACGGAGCGAAGAGGCTGCTTGTGATCGACTCAAGTCAGATGTCACTCGACTAAATCCGCCGACACACTCGTTGGCTCTGACTCACTCCTCCGCGACTCTCACCTGCTCACGTCCCCCTTTCCTGCCCGTTAACATACATCTGTTTAGTCAATATTAAGAGCAACGAGACGGATCACCGTGGCAACCCATCATCAACACATCAACTCAGCAGCCTCACGCTCACGCTAGCGTACCTGTGTGTGTGTGTGTGTGTGTGCGTGCTAGCGTACGCGGGTGCGTGCGTGTGTGTGTGTGTGTGTGTGCGTGCGTGCTAGCGTACCTGTGTGTGTGTGTGTGTGTGTGTGTGTGTGTGTGTGTGTGTGCGTGCTAGCGTACCTGTGTGTGTGTGTGTGTGCGTGCATAGGTGTGTGTGTGTGTGTGTGTGTGCTAGCGTACCTGTGTTTGCGTGTGTGCGTGCGTGTGTGCGTGCGTGTGTGCGTGCGTGCGTGCGTGTGTGCGTGCGTGCATGTGTGCGTGCGTGTGTGCGTGCATATACGTGTGCGTGTCTTCGGGGGCTGGGGATCTCGGCATGTCTCACCATGGCTCGATGTTTTCTTTTAGCTCTGTTGGCACTCTCATGTTCCCGTTGGCTGACCTTTTCTCTTCCTGTGAAGTTCCTGTCATGCATTCTCCACTCGCGAAGGTCACGTATCTCTGAGCCGAGCGCTGCCTGGTTCAGAACGAGGCATAATGTTTTCCAGCATATGATGGTAAAGGCAGTTAGAGAAATAAAAAACAACAAACAGGCCCTAAACTAGAACACTGGTCCCCGTGTGTGAAGGGCTCCTCTACGGCCTGTTACAGTATTTAGTAAACTCATGTCTTCTAGTGTGACCCTGCACCTCCATGACACAGGCAGCAGTCAGATGTTGGATGTGACGTCAGGCTGCTTTCACCCAATCGAGGTCAAGGGTTGCTTTTTCAATCATCACAGATGTGTTTGCAATTTCACAAATCTGATTTCCAAAATCAGAAAATCAAATGTTTCTCAAAATGTCCAAACCATAACATGATCGAATACGTTTATGCTCAAAACTCCAACAGGACACACATTTCTTTATGTTAGCACCTCCTCACTCTCACTGGACACTCGTCCTGTAACTACAGCCAGTCGCGTTACATAGTTCTACATCCTGTAGAGAAGCTGAATGAGTCCAAATGGTTAAAACATGACAGAACAAGAAAACAGGGAGAAAAACTGAGAACAAAGACGGCGGCACCTGCTCAGCGACCTCGGCGCACAAAGACACCTCTGTCCCGCAGTACAATGGCACCCAGGACACGACTTCCTGTGTCTGCCGGGACAGCGCACACGTTAGCTGCCTGAGCACTCGCTGCAAAGGCGCCATTCACAGACAGCCAGTCATCAGGTTTAACAATGATGTTTCATTAGTCGCAGTCACTTTTCAGGCAGTCCCAGTTCCCAGTTGTGGGTTGAGGTGAGCGCTGCTTCCAGTGGGATTCTCTCTCCTTTCATTACTAATTTAAATAGATTTTAATCATGGAGTTGTTTAATCCATGGTTTGTAGATATAAAAAAACAGGAGTGTGGTGCAAAAAATAGAGGAAAATTAGACTTATTATTGTCATCGCCATGGAAACTGTTGAATGAGCATAGAAGTTGCATTTGTGAGATAGTGGAGTTAGCAACAGGAGGTCACGGGGAAACGGGGTCACAGCATTGAAGGCTCTTTTCCGTCCCTGCAGCTTTTCTTTAACCGATACGCGCGTTACATAATCGACCAGCACCTCAGCGTCTACGATGACAGGAAGGAGCCTAAACCTAAAACCAGTAAGAGGCCTCTTCAAGGTCTTCAAAGCACAAAGTTCCTGAAGCCGTCAAACTCAGCGTCCGGAGCTGTTGAAGATTTTTAAGCAGCAAACGCAGAAACTCCACAAATTCCCTCTTTTCACCCTCAATTAAAACAAAAGCAAACATTTATAATTGATGCTGAGGTAAGTACAGCAGATTGTTGTGATTACATTTTTTTAGCTTCATTCCAACCGGGCCAAGACCCGTGTGTCTCAGTCATTATGGTGCAGCATGAATGGAAAAAGAACAGGGTGCAGAGTCTCACCGATAGCGCGGCGTGATTGAAGTTTGATCCTGGCTGCAAATTATGCGGTTGCTACGTTTCCTCTGTTGCTACACGGTATCTTCCTTTCACACGCCTGCGAGGAGGAGAAGGACACGGGGACAGGAAGGGATATTATAAACACATGTTACATGTATAGGTGAAGGCTAAAAATAGGAGGCTGCAACGGGAGCGACCGAGTCTTTGTGTCACGCGACTGACGGCTCAACGCATGTGGAGGCGTCTTATTTTTCTCTCTTGAATCGTTGATCACACTGTCTCTGCACATTAGGCCTAAACTATAAATAGCCCTTATTCTGTGACAATGTAATACAAATTAACGTTAGGTTTTTGAAGTTGAGTTTTCAAAGACAAAGACAGAAATGCTTCACGGCTTCGTTTGCAGATTTTCCACTTTCGCAAGGTTTGACGTCGGCTGCACGTGTGGACGGAGGCGTTTGGAGGCACAGGCTGCGGTGGTGGTGGTCGATCCTGATCCTGGTGCAGCGGGAGGAGCTCCGTGGAAGCGGTCATTCTGCATGCGAGCCTTTGAAGACGCTGCGTCCACGGCTCGACCAATCGCATGGCGCCCAACGCAGGGAGCGCGGGTCGGAGGTGAACGTCTGACGCCGCGGAGGCTCGCGTGCCGGTTTGTTCCGAGGCCTGTGAGAAGTCCGGCTCCTCAGAAACCACTTCCCTCAGGCCACATCCACAAACGCTGGCATCTCCGTTTCAGGCAAATCAGAGCTTTTTCAGTGGCAGTGAACCAAGCTGAAATGAGACTTTACGCAATATGTCAAGCTTTTACTGCAGACAGACATTAATGCAGTCATTTTAACAGGACCTCGTTAGCTTTTACATACAAACGTGTTAAAGGAGATAATTGGAGGAATAGAATCATGTTGAAATTACTTCTTTACAGTTTATGATGCAAATAAAAACATATATTTATCCACACCATTAACCCCTTTAATGTAATATATCAAATAAGCAACAGTCAGTGATTTATACAGGATAAACAGGCCCCAACTCATGTTTGGTTTTAGCTGTAATGACATACTGTATGGAGGAGATAGTTCCACTGTCAAATGTTTACTGAAGTGGCTTAAAATCATCTGTACGTTTAAAATGATAAACTGTGGTCGAGTGGTTCCAACTGGAGTGAGGCTGCGGTTATTCACAACACCTGTATATAAACACTCCTGTGTCTAACTAATGAATTATCTGCGTCTGTATTCACACAAAGTGAACAGTTATCACATCTTTGTGGAACTGCTGTTGTCTCCTCTGAGACAGTGCAGACCTTGGAGGACGGAGTCGGAGCCCACAGGCCTAATGAGCTCCGAGTGTGTTTGTTTGTGTGTCTGCGATGCCCAAATGCTGCTGCTGGTATGTTTGTGTAGGTCCAGGTGTGTGTGTGTGTGTGTGTGTGTGTGTGTGTGTGTGTGTGTGTGTGCGTGTGTGCGTGTGTGTGCGTGTGTGCGTGTGTGTGCGTGTGTGTGCGTGTGCGTGTGTGTGTGTGTGTGTGTGTGTGTGTGTGTGTGTGTGTGTGTGTGTGTGTGTGTGTGTGTGTGTGTGTGTGTGTGTGTGTGACACAGGAAGCCTCGGGGCCCCGGCTCTCTCGCTGTTTGTTGAGGAGGAGGCAGAACGTGTGTGAGGAGGCAGTGGAAGTTATGGGCCTTTCTGCTGTCTGTAACTGCTGGGCACAGAGTCTCAGTGGAGCCAGAGCCCAGCACACACACACACACACACACACACACACACACACACACACACACACAAATGGTAACACTTTATTTGAAGCATATAGCAGTGATTTATAGCAGCCTAATGATCCACTCGCACTGATTCGTCCCGTATGTCAACTCTCGCAGCGTTTCAACGTTACGTCTTCTTCCTGAATCGCATGGAACCACAATCCAGCGTCTGTTTAACGAGCGCCGGGCAGCGACGGACAAACCTTTGGGCTTTTTACACGGAGGAGGAGGCGTGGCGCGAGCAGCACCTCCACCTGTAGCGTGTGGACACCAGGCACTGGTTCTGACTGGAGCAGGACTGGGATCACGTTGTGTGAGCGTGGAAATGAACCAGTGTCTGTTGTGTGACGGCATTAGTCTTTAACTACACTCACAGACCACTAAGCTGCAGCAGCACTGTCATTTAAATGACCTCCCATATCTGCAAAACATTAACCGATGATGCAGTGGACGTTTTCCAACCGTGACCTCTTGCTATTCATTATCAGCTAATAGAAACTAGAGCGGAGCGGTTATTTTTAGGCAAATGAAGACACAAAGTTACAGAAACACTGTACTTCTAGTGAACTAGAGCAAACTCAGATTAACGTAATGACAATTAATGGAAAAGCTTTTCTCACATGGACCTGGGAGCGTTCAGAGCCTTGTAGGAGTCACAGGTTAAAGCTCACGCTGCCTCGTATCATAAAACCACTACCGGTTTGCTTTATTAGACTTCTGACATGTCTTAATGAAGGAAGCAGGATTTAAAATGACACTCTAGTTTATGGTCATTGCCTTTAAAGCCACCGGGGCCTCACAATAAATAACTTTTCAGCTACACAACAAATATTTTTATTGAAACCGTGGATAAAGATCCTCCTCGTCCTCCTCCACTAATTCCCATTTACTGAGTGCATTTCACAGACGCACTGACAGGAATGCCTGCTCACAGCCAGGCCGCAGCTTTTGAAAATCATAAATTCTTTCACAAATACCATTTTGATTTGCTTGTTTTGCAACACTCTGAAAAACAAAATCTCCTCTCCCTCTCTGTTTTTCGCCTCCTGAGGTTTTGCTGCAGTTTCCTTAAGTAATTTGACAGTTTCACCACATCCAGTCTGGTTTCTGGCTGGTGTCCTGGCCGGGAGCTTTTTCTGGAAGCGCCTTCTCCCTCTCCTACCCCCTGCTACAGCTCCGACGTGTGGTTTCATCTCGGAGGGCCTCCGCAGCACATGGCTGCAGTCCCGGTGGGAAGGAAGAACAGAGGAGCGAGAGGGGAGCGGAAAAAAGGACGAGCGACGGAGGAGGAGGAGGAGGAGGAAGACGAGGGAGGTGGAAACAAGAATGAAGCAGCCACTGAGGGATATTTGTACTCAGAGCAAATAGGCTGGAGAGAATCACCGTCTTTTATCGTCCTTCCAGGTCGTCTTCGCTTCCATCGCTCTCTCTCTCTCTGAGCCCAGGACATAAACACCAGATAGGGAAGGAGTTTGGCCCAAGCAACACTAAACGTTTCATTTAGCAATTTGTCCTTGTGTTCCCTGACCTCCACTAACCTAACCTAACCCTATGCTTTACAAGGCGAGGCTGGATCCGGGACAGAGCGCGCTCTCGCTGCGCCTCCGAGCTCAAGGGCTCAGAACGAGGGAAATCGCATGTGCGAAAATACAAACAAACCTGCTAATCGTGTTCATGAGCCGGATTCTTCCTCCGCTATGATTGTTTCACATGGTTTGAGCTTTAACAATAATACATAGCTGAGAGTTATGTAACGTGTTTCTGGTTATGACAGTGATGCAAGCGCTTGGTAAATAACAGCTGGGGGAACGGCTTAGTGTGTGAACGTGCCTTAAACTCGTCCTGTCTTCATCTACTGCCCTGCTGCACAAGTAATTATAAGAGAAAGAGCAGGAGGCACAAAGAACATCAAGAAAAATCAAAAAAATAAAGGGGAACAGGATTTCCATTCTGACTCGTTGTGGATTTCTTTTGCGGCAACAAACTATTTTAGTCATACTTTATTATTTTATTTAAATTTTCCAACCTGCTCCTGGAAAATGTTCCCAGTTTTTGATTTAGAGAGGGGAGAGTAACAGAGGGGGAGGCAGGGAGGGAGGGGGGAGTAATTTATACCAGGAAGTAATTATGTAAATTCTAAGTCCTGTAGTTTACAGTCCAGCCATAAACTCACTGTGATGTCTGGCTTGCAATAAACATTATTTATTTCTTTGTTTATTAATGCTTCCACTGCTTCCACCGTCTTCCTGTGTTTGTTGGCCTTTTCTTTTTTTTTTTTTTGAAGGCATGAACTAATACAAAACCTCAGTGACTGCCGGCACAACCAAGTTTAGCAAGTCCAAATTTAAACGCCGGGGAAAAAAAAGAAAGTGGGCATGTAAATGCAATTATTTTTTATGAAACAAACATGAGTCCTTGATGTGGGTTTGTTACATGTGGTCTGATATGTTCTGTGTTTGTGTAATGAAAAGCTGAAGTTTCAAAGTGGGTATTTAACAGACTCAGCGGCCTCGGGTTAAAGAAAGTGAAACGTTAAAATCCAACAAAGCCGAGAAAGAGCACAACATCCTGTAAAAGTCTGAAGACATATTTTACTGGTGTGATCGTTTTAACAGTGGTTGAAGTGATTTTTAATCAAAATGTATGTGTTATTTACATTCCTGATCAAATCCATCTGCTGCCGATAAACCACCTGCTGGAAAGCGTCGAGTCGAGGTAAAAGCCGCTTGTTTTCGACTGTCAGGGAGGCAGGATTCCTCAATGACATGTTGTATCCCATCCTGAGTGTAACATCCTCCCCACCGGGTAAATAAAAGCTCCGAGTTAGTGCGTGTGTGTAATCACACAGATATATGATCCGTGCTCCTCAAAGGAAAAAGCCTCTGGTGACGTACGTGCAAAGGCAAAGCGCGTTGCGTAAATGTGTGTGTGTGTGTGTGTGCGCGTATGTGTGTGTGTGTGTGTGTGTGGGGGGGGGGGGGGGGGGGGGGGGGGGGGGGGGGGGGGGTTATGTAGGTATGTGCACATGTGCATGCACAGCAGATAGCCGCTGTGTTTATTTAGTTTGAGGTGACAGCAGGAAGGAAGGCAGGTTAATGAGCTGCCGGCTCCAGGCACCCGGGCACATGGTGATTACGCAACCAACGCACACACACACACACACACACACACACACACACACACACACACACACACACACACACACACACTAGAGATAATTCACCTGGGTGAGAAAACAGGCACACAACTCTGCAGGCACATTCAAGCGCTCCAACGCCAGCTGAATGGGATTTCAGCTCCACATGATACTCGGATGAGGAAGCAGCCGGCCTCCCTCTGCCTGACACGTGTGATCACTCCCAACGCAGCAAAGCGAACGCAGGCGACGGCCGCAGCAACGCCAGGGTTGTTGTCGGGGACACATGCTTAACTTAGCAAAAGTTATGAGGCAGCGCGTCTGTCCCCAAACATTAATTCAATTCAATTCAATTCAATTTTATTTATATAGCGCCAAATCACAACAAAGTTATTTCAAGGCACTTTACAAAGTAAGGTTTAAAACCTCACACAACTAAACCCAACAAATCCCACATACAGCAAGCTTTTATTAGACAATAGTCGGCAACGGGTCCAGTTGTGTTTCCATTGCACCTCCTGAATTTACACATTATTTTATTCACTCTTTGACCGACAGAGTCACACTGATTCTGGTTAAACTGTCAGCGTTGGACCCGGTTCTGAGGCCCCTTCACAGAGGGACCGGAATCCTGAACACATCAGGAAGCGGGTGAGCTGCGACTTGATGTGTATTAGAGCAAGTCCGCGGGTCACAAACGCAGATAAGGATCAGAAGATTTCAGGTACACGGTGAAACTGACAGCAGTCGATCCTGAAGCAGTGAAGTAAGTCTGTGAATGAGAATGGCCTCACAGCAGGATGCATGCAGACCCTGCCTCTTCCTGTCAGAGGCAGAGGAACATTAGCATGACAATGGATGACAGCCTGATGAAGGCTGTGATGTCAGGTACGACTACACAACATCTCTATCACTTAAGTAAACCAGCCTTGTTATGTAAATGTGAGGCTTTTGCATAACTGGGTTAAGGGACCGGAGAAACCTGATCCATGTGGGCCGCTTTCTGCTGGAGATGAGCTTTTTACAGACAAACATGATGAAGGGGAAAAAAATGAAGAGCCTGGTTTTAAAAAATCATTTCTACAAGTGTGTGTGTGTGTGTGTGTGTGTGTGTGTGTGTGTGTGTGTGTGTGTGTGTGTGCGGTGGTCAGCCGAGCAGAACAGACCCCCCACGTCACCCATTAACACACTCTCACCTTTGACCCCCCCACTCAAACTCCAATGAATGGCTCCCTAATGGAGGCCAGACCCGGAGAGCGCTGGTGTGTGCGTCCGCGCCCTCACGTGCGCTCGCGCTCGCGTCCGTGTGCGAGCACAATGAGAGGCCAGCGTCAGAAAGTGCAGGAAGTTTAGACGGAAAAGTCTGCGGAGCTGCAGGAGCGTCTCCGTTCAGAGTCCTCGCTACATGCGTAGTATTGTTTCACCGTGACGTCTGTGATGACATGTGCAACCGTGTGTGCGTGTGTGTAAAATTAATAAAAACACACAATTGAAGGCTTCCTGTTATTTGGCGGTGGGGCCAGAGGAAGTTATTTTGTGGTACACTGATAATTTTGGTCAGAGCACCGGGCTATAAATACTGTCAGCGCTACACACTGGATCCCGCCTTCCATCCCTCCCTCCCAGAAACGAAAAACAAGAGCAAAATAAGAATGCAGGGAGCTGTTTTTAGCCCTTTTACAGCGTCCCTCTCTGCAGACGCCTCTCGTGTGTGGTTCCCTGTGAGGTATGTTCTTTACGTGGCAGCGGCCGACCCAAGAAGCCAGTTCAGCGTTCAGCCACGTGTGCGTGAACCCACAGGATTATTATTTTCTAAAAGCCTAACAAAAAAAAGTCGGCCACGCAGGAGAAACGTGGGGTTTTCCATTTGTTGAGAAATAAACTGAATTGAATTAAACCGAAGCACATAAACATAATTATTCCCAATAACAACACGGGTAAAAAAGCTTCATGCTGGTTTGCAGATACGTCTGGTGTGTGTGTGTGTGTGTGTGTGTGTGTGTGTGTGTGTGTGTGTGTGTGTGTGTGTGTGTGTGTTAAATACTGAACTGATTTAAGTTATAGAAGTTGACCACCTGACAGCACATGCGACTCATTTTGCAACAGTTTCAAACTCGAAATGGAGACAGCTGATGTCCTGCCTGTATTAATAATAGCAATAAATGCATCCGAGTTGCTCAATTTGCTGTTGTTTAATTGAACACAATAAATTTAAACTTTATCAAACAATTTGCCTCGGGGTCAAATCCAGAAGAGCCGACTAGAAGCCTGCTACACGTGTCGCTAACATGGCACCGCTCACGCATGCGGTCCCTGCGTGAGGCTCGCCAGGAAATTCTTCGTGGGGCATGTTAATATTCCAGATGCCTTTGGACATAAACAAGCCTCCAAATCCGAGGGCGGAAATTCAATTTGAACGCAGCACCGCGTGGCGATACAGAGATGTTTATCTGCGCCGGCCTATCTCTGCGGCCGGATGGCTGAGTGGCCACTTAGTGTTTACCTACGATAAGGGCTTTCCGTTTGACTACCGGTTACGCTGCAGTCAACAGAGAGGCCACAGTGGGAACATAGTTAGTACAAAAAGCTAATTGTTGCTCTAAGAGAGTCCAGATTGGAGCTCCACATGGAGCTGGATGGGACGGAGGTTCTGAGATGTGTTTAACTGGACTTTGACACAACCTCTAAACTTCAGACCCATTGAAATAGTTTCCTACAGTATGTTATATTATTAGGTAACCAAGTTACCTGCACCTGCATGGAATTTAGTATGAACTAAATATCATTGGTCGATGATCCATGAAGCCCAGACCCAAATGTTCGCGCACACAGCGAGAGCAGCAGCATCCAGTCATCTTGACTCCAGCTGAAGAGCAGTTTACGTTTCAGCGCGGCCGCGTAAAGGAAACCTAAACAACCCGAGGCCGGGGCCAACCACCAGGCAGCCCCGGTCTCCAGCGCCGCCTTCAATGACTTACCAGGACGCAGCATAAATCACCAGCATCGCTGGTGGGTCTGGAGGCGGCCGATATGTCAGAACGCGGCCGCCCGCTCTGGTCGGACTGGGGTTTATAAACGACCGGCTGCGCCGCACGCCCTCGGAGCCACAGATTTATGATTGGCCAGGTGCCGTTCAGAGACAGAACCAGCTCAGGCCCTGAATGCGTCATTGATTAACGCCTCTGCTACTAAACCATATGAACGCTGCACATGACAAGTGTTCACGTGCGACGTCAGTATCGTTCCTCTCAATCAACCCTGGTTCGTCCGGGGACTTGTCCCCGGGCAGTATCGGAACTCGATGTTTACCGATGCCGTAATAAGGCTCATTCAGCTGAGGACATCTTGATTAGGTCGGCTGAACGTCTGGTTCCTATTTAGGTTGGAGGATGGGACTAAAAGGCGCTGAACAGCGGAGGTGAAGAGGAAGAGAGTTTTGGGACCGTGACCAAGTCGGCGTCAGCGGCCGCATCCACGGAAGATTAATGGTGATAAACAGTCCAGTTCTCTGCGGAGGTTAAGTGAGTTGAGGCCAAACTACGAGTCTGATTGTATATTGATCTTTATATTTGCACTACGAGAAAAGCCTAAACCTGTGCTGATAACCCACTGTCCTGGGAAAGGTTGAAACGGCACATCTTATCAATGCCCCGTTTATTAGTTTTCAAGGCCTGCTTGAAAATGTGCGATTTGATTAAACATGGACGTTTGGACATAATAGGAATAATTGTGCTGTAACATTTTCAAATGCTCCCTTACTGACAGAAACTTCCTTCCGCCCGTCCACACGGCGCTAAAGCTAAAGTAGCTTAGCGCAGCTTCGAACGAGGTGCAGAGACGAAGGCATTCACAGCTCTACACAACCAGAATTGTTGTCATTCCGATCGAGGATTTCCACATGAACCAAAAGACATTTAGACTAAACTCCACACCTCCAAAAAACACAACACACTCTGTTGTGTGACCATGTAGAGTTCATGTAAGCGATAAGAGACAGTAGAGTCAACAGCGTCTGCAGATAACCTGCTGATAGAGTGTTCCCTGGCTTCCGCTGCCCTTTGTTTACCTAATGATCGGTGGATTGTGTGTTTGTCTGTGGTCGTGTGGAGCTTTTCCAGCTTCTATTGCACCACAACACGGTCTCTTTTTAGGGTTTGTGTTGTCACATTTTGACCCGAGCACGTCGGATTATGTTTCAGCGCTGAGGCCACGGCTTGACTTCAATAATAAACATGCTGCTTTCTGTGAGGAGACGGAAACGCAGATTGACCGGCGAGGAAGAGCAAGCGCTCCGCTAAACGCCGGCAGTTGTTGCGGCCTCCAACACGGAGGAGTCATGCATCAGTGCAGGAAATTGGGAATGTGAAACACGCCAGATTAGAGGAGGAATCGGAGGGTCTGCAGACAAGCTCAGTGGATCCAGCCATGGGAAACGACGCACACACACACAGCACAACTGCAAAACCCATTCAGATCTGCAGCCACCTGCTGCATTCCACAGCCAATAAGTCAGCTACTTAAGGAGCCAGCTTTTAATCAGCCAGTCAGTCAGTAAAGCAGCCATTCACCCCCACGGTTAATCAGCCAGTCGGCCCGTCCACCGACTCCACATTAGCATCTAGGGTCATTTGTGAGCCATTAGCTTAAACCTGATTACATGGTGACATACATATGAAAACGCAGAGCATGATGCGTTCATGTGCAACAGGAAGACAGTGGGGACGAGCGTGCATTTTAGAGCGCAGATGTGGGATGAGCGCCGGTCAGCCAGCCACCCACACACTGAGCCAGTCAGCACAGGACAAGAGCAGAGGAAGCAGTCATTACGGAGGAAGCCGGGGAGTCTTAAAGCCATTATATGCCCCTCAGAGAGAGGCAGTCAGAGGCAACACGGCTGACTGGAGCGCTTCAAAGCAGGAAAGAGCCCGTCCCCGCCGGCACCTCCAGCAGCCTGCATGTTCAAGGGGAAGTGAGGACTTTACAGGGTGAGATGTGGGCTACAGGGCAGAGGGGATGGGGAGATGCAGGGCAGGAGGGGGTTTCAGGGATATGCGAGGTTAAGTAGATTTAGTTTGGGGTGTTTATGCCACTGACACATGAATATATGACATCAAATCTATGATAATGATGATCAAACACCTGCTCTCACCCTGATACAGAACAAGAAACTCAGTTAGCAACTAGCTTATGTTTGGAGGAGTGGTGGGGACCAAAAGAGAGCTAAAACCAAGAGAATCCTAGAAAACGACTGGAAGCAGTAGTTTTGGATGTCGTATTTGAGGTCGACTTTCTGAGTACTCTGAAGAACGGTTCTGTCTGCAGGACCCCGAACGAGCCGACGCCGTCTGTTGGTTTGCGTTGTGGACTAAACTTGAACTTTTCATCAGGAAGACGAGCTAATACGAACAACATACATGTGTTTAACAACTTGTCCTCCCGCTCCGCCTGTTTTTCTTATTCACTCGTGAATTTACTACTTGACTCCTACCTTCCCTCTTGACCAGTCATCCTCACCTCCTCCTCCTCCTGCTCCTCCTCATCTCCCGGCACCTGTGCCCCAGCGGAGGGGGAGTTCCGGAGGAGAGGAAGCCCCGGGGGCAGCCAGGCACCTCACAGATGGTTAGCAAATTACACCTTCATTACTTCTCCTCTTCCTCGCTTCCTCTGGCCAGCGCTTCACAATGACTCGCTGTTCCTGTGGCTTCACATCATCTGTCATCAGCTGAGCCGTCTGCTCATAAACGTGGACGCTATTTAGGGAAAGTCAGGAAAAATACAGCTCGGTTCTGTTTTATCATCACGCGTTCCTGGCACTTAGCCGCTGAATTGTTGCACAAATGACACATAACGCGAGTCGCAGGACGCGTGTGCTCAGCGCCCAGGAGGCTCATGTAATGTTTGCAATCAATTATAATAAAGAACTTGACTTACACAGGACAAGCCTGCCATGTAATTTTATTATGCGTCCGGCTTCGCCAGCCGTGTTTCATTGTTTTAAATGACTGCCCAGGGACACGGTTTGGCTAACGTGACTCAGCTGAGCTTGTTCAACCCAGTTATGCTTCTTTTAAAGCCGTATCACAACACGAAACTCAATATTTCTCCTGAAAGCCTGGAGACATTTTTTGGTGCTTTTTACGTAATGTCCCTGAAAAAAAGACGCGTAATCAAAAAGGGAGATTAGAATTGGAAGCAGATTCATCTGGCACATGCCCCGATCCATGTGCAATAAGTGACTAACCTATAAAATATACTGAAATTAGGGAAATTAGAGTCATGTGTTTTGCTTTTTGTTTGGGGTCTGCCAGCGAAACATGAAGCAGAAGTCAGAGACAATCATAACAGAGACTCTGGTCTGATGCGTGAATGCTCAGTATTTTCATGGTGCAGAAGCAAACTAAGTCATTATATCTCAAAGAAAACATGTCCGCTAAGTTTAATTAGTATTTCACAATTTAAAAAGTCTTTAAAAGCTCAAATAAAACACCTGTGGCAGTTTTCTTGCCACAGATTCTCGATAGGTTGGAAATGTGCGAGGTGAGAGTTCCACTCCGGGACCTTGGCCTCGCGTCCTTGCCAGTGGCCGTTTCCCCCGGAGACGAGGAGTGAAACCGAGGAAGGCTCTGGGTTCATCTGGAGCCACGTAGCTTCCTGCTAACAGCTCGCTGGCTGCAGCACAGTCCATATATTCATCAATTGATTTCCCACGGTGACTTTAGCGCTTTGATGAAGTGGCACATTTAATAACTGTGTCACAAGAAAGCCGAGTTTTAATCCTGACTCCCGTCTGGGGTCCGATCGTATTCTGTCCCAACATGATAACATTTGGGTGGAGCTCACGCTGATTGAAGGTCAGAGGGTTTGAACGTTTTAATAACTGCGAGCGACGTGGTGACAATTCAACCAAGATGCAGTGGAGCAAGTTTAGAAACAGAGAGGGAGATGGAGCTGAAGGTGGACGGGGGGGGGGGGGGGGGGGATCACAGCAGGCCAGAAGTCCTGCGATGCCGCTGCTGCAGTGGAGTGACAATGAGCGAGAGATTATGAGTCATACTCAGACCCCTCCCTCCCTCCCTCCCTCCCCTCCCCCCACCTCCCAGCCGACGAAACCAGGTTACGTCGATCCTGACTCATTCATTCATTCACAGTCGAGTCTCAAAGCTACTTTTATAATACGGACAAAACTGCGCCGCTTCGGCCGCGCTCGAGCTCTGATATGCAGCTGAGCCGCATCCTCTGCATCACACACACTCCTGCAGCCAGGCTCTTAACTGGTCCTGTGGAAGTGGCCCACGTTCCCGTCTCTCCTCTTCGCTGTGTTGTGAACATTCACCTCCGTATGGTGATTTCCACCCTCCTCTCAGCGGAGCAGCCTCTCCCTCTCCTCTCTCTGGTTTAGCTCATCTCATTGCTAGGCAGTCGGCTTTGCAGGCAGCTAATTATAGGCCACGCTGTGGAGCGCGGGGCCGGATGTGACAGCGCATCGCGTGTGCATGTGTGCTCACATGTGTGAAGGTAAACACACGCGGCAGCATGGGGGGGGGGGGGGGGGGGGGGGTCTCTACGTGGCCACGCAGTGACTTTACACCTGAGCCCCGCAGTCGATCGCTTGCCCGCCTTTAATTTGAAAGGTTGGAAGGTTGCGAATGTGGTCCAGCGACGTCCTTGTGTGTCTGCGTGGAGCAGCCACCAGCAGGAGATCCAGTCCCAGCCCCTCCCACACTGTACTGCAGCTCTGACTCATACAAGGTGGAGGCAGAGACAACCAGGGTCTGATGACGAGCAATGAGCGCACACACACATACACACACACGCACGCGCGCGCACACACGCGCACACACACACACGCATGCGCACACACGCATGCACGCACGCACGCACACACGCACGCACGCACGCACACACACACACACACACGCACGCACACACACGCATGCGCACACGCATGCACGCACGCACGCACGCACACACACACACACACACACACACACACGCATGCGCACACACGCATGCACGCACGCACACACGCACGCACGCACGCACGCACACACACACACACACACACACGCACGCACACACACGCATGCGCACACACGCATGCACGCACGCACGCACACACACACACACACACACACACACACACACACACACACACACGGTCTATATGGCAAAGGGAAACAGACATTATACATGTTCATATGAGAGCATGCTCCATTACAGCCCTGTGTATCATTTACATAATGCTGATGTGTAGTCAGTATCTATTTATAGGTCTTTCCTGTAGCTCCATGTCTCCATCATCAGCTTTGGACTAAAGAAATCAAATTTAAAACTATCTTTTGAATTCTAGTGATTGTTTCTCATCTCAGTACGTTTCGCTGGCAGCTGTTTGTTGAAATGATCTCGCGTGACAAGCATTGCTTCATTTAACAGTTTAAAGCTCTGTCCTAAACGAAACAGTAAGTCTATGAAATTGCAGGTAGTCATAGCAACTGATCTTCTGTGTTGTCTGACTTCACCATCGGCCCTGACTAGAGAAACCGAACAAATTAGACCCACATCCACTATCTCTGCTGTCTAGAACAGAGCAGAACAGGACAGGACAGGGTGAATCTATTCAGACCAGCTTCCACAGCCCCTCTGAGCTCATCCCATCATCTGCCCCAGTTCCACCAGTAGGATCTGAGAGCAACACCAGGGCAGGCTTGTCAAGGTCAGTCCACCGTTGCTACAGACCTCTGGTCACATGAGTTCTGATGCAGCCGCCTATCGTTGCCCAATCGGGCCCCACAGAACCACAAACCCACAGCTGGGAGCCTGTGAGGCGCCTCCTCATCACCTGCTGCTACCTGCAGGCGCAGGTCCACCTGAGCTCCTTCACAGGTTCTTTGAGCTTCCAGTGACACAGGGAGGACGTTTCTGACTGAGGCACGTGGCTTTCTCGATCAAAGCATCAAGGTTGAGTTTGGCCGTTACGCACTTTGGCACGCGGGCGCAGACAATGGCTGCAGCTTCACGCGTAGAGGATGAGCTCAGCAGCCGGCGTGCATCCGCTCAGATGCCATGGGAACTCTCGCTCTCCTCCTCCCTCGGCTTCGTCTTCATCACTCGTTCTTCCCTCCCGCTCTGCGTCTGCCTCGTGGCTTCCTGTGTCCCCCTCCCCCACCGCAATAAGAGGGGAGAGAGAGAGAGGGCGAGGGAGGCCTGTTCATTCATGCATTCAGCCAGTCAGCTGAGGACAAAAAAGCTAGACTCCTCCTTTGTCTTTTCTCTCTTCCTCACCCTCTTCCTCTTTGTCTCCTCCTCCCTCTGCCCTTCTCTCTCTCTCTCTCTCTCTCTCTCTCGCTCTACCCTCTCCATCCTCGCCACCCCTCCCCATCCTGACAGCATGAGTCACAGACAGACCCGTTCCCTTGATGCACTGCGGAAACGTAATGTGACGTAGCCTCCATCGCTCCCATTCATCCGTCCGTCGCTCCCTCCCACTTATCCACCCTCTCGTCATCGCGGCTCTCCATTCACAAAAAAGAGAGAGAGAGAGAGAGAGACGGCAGGTGAATTCACAACAATGAATGAAGGAAGATGAATGAACGCGAGGTGGAAATGTTAGTAAAAGGCGACAAAGAGCGGAGGAGACAAAGTGAAAGAATCAGGACACGTATGAAGCGAGGAGGAAAATCAGGTCTATGTGGAGCGGAGGAGACGTAACCTGATTTCCTGACACACTTTTAATTATGTCATCGTCTGCAGCAGCAGTTTAATCCCCAAGCATCCGACTGTACAAATAACACGTCCACTGAGCAGATGTGGCTCACACTGTGCTACATGTGAATGATTCACTGAACGTAACCGACCAGAATATCGTAATAATATAACAGAACGATTAGCATCACGTCCTCAAAGCACTAGGTCCTGTGAATCATAATTGTGAAGCTGCAAACGAAGCCGGGTGACGTCGCCCTCGTGTCTCTGACGTCACTACAGGTCCCACAGCATCTTAAGCACAGACGTTTCCAGGTAACAACCCAGATGTGAGCGGTGTGTGTGTGTGTGTGTGTGTGTGTGTGTGTGTGTGTGTGTGTGTGTGTGTGTGTGTGTGTGTGTGTGTGTGTGTGTGTGTGTGTGTGTGTGTGTGTGTGTGTGTGATGAGATTCAGATGCGTCCGGTTTGGCTCGTCAGCAGAAACGTGAGCAACTGGGCTCATTTTTCAGCTCACAGACGATATAACGCCACCCAGCAAGAAGAATCGACTGGGAGATGGGATGACGCGACTTTATCGCCACGGCCGATTACCAGAAACACACAGAGGAGCCATTCAATCGTTTGTTTCAGCGCTGCACGATCAGGATGTTATGCATCGACTGGAAAATGTGAGAGTGAAGGCCACGGGCTGCAGGTTTTATCGCGCTGGCCTCAGATGAAGGCTTCACTGTGTTCCTCACTGCGCTGAAAGCAGCCAAGGACTGTAGCTACACTTCCTGTTACATTATCATAGACAACGGCACAGCAATAAGCCAGCAGGGCTCAATATCACATCATAACCTGAATAACTGAGGGTTGGGGGCTCTGGTGGGTGTTTAGGACCAATCACAGGGTCCGTTGGTGAAGCAGTCATTTACAAATCAGGAGGATTTTAGAGCAAAATGCAGATTATTTCTGTCTGCAAAGAATAATGTGCTTCGGTTACATCAGAGTGTGTACGTTATGTCAGACTACATCACTAAGGTACCTACTGACCTAAAAGGCTGCCTTCGTCAGAGGCGAACGCTTGAGCGGCTGACATCCAGGTTTGCCCCGTTGGTCGGCTGAAGACAGGAGCCGAGAAAATCTCAACGTACAGTGTGATTCACCACAACAAAGTGGTAGGGAGGGGGCGGTGATGTCATCGGTGGTGGTGGGGGAGTCATCTGTGAGTCAGAGAGGAAAAAGAAGAGGAGGAGACGTAGGAGGAGAAGGAAGGGGAGAAGGAAGAGGTAGGTGAGAGGGAAGGGGGCACATGGGGAGGTGGGGTGCAGGCTGCGTGTGACCCATGGCAGCATGGATGACTCACCGCTGCTTTACCAGCCTCGCACGTACACATCACACATCACACATCACACATCACACACAGGGAAGCTCGCGCCACACGCAAACACGGATGCACACGCACCGCAGCAGCCTGCAGACGGCGCTTCCACGCCACGTAAATGCCCACATGCATCACCGCGGGGGGAGGAGGGGAGGGGAGGGTCCGGATGACTCACACATCAATGATAAGACCCCTCCCCCTCCAGTCTCACAAACAGGAGGAGGGGGAGGACGTATGATTTGGATGCGACCCACATCATGGGGAACCTCCCGTCTGAAACTCACTGACGGCAGGAAGCAGAGACTCCGTGTCGTTTCTATAAGAATCCGAGACCAAAACTTTCAAGCCCATTCACAGCGAACAGAGGAGCGACTCTCCTCTTTGTCAATCAGCGCCAGTCAGTAAGTCACAGAACCTGAGCTGTGAGCAGGCAGATGCATCTTAGCCTCTAGAGAGGTCTGGAACAGACTGGGAACGAGGGGAGGTCCGCCTCAAATGTCTCCTCCAGCTCCAAAGTCTGCAAATCAGCTACAATGTTAAAATAAAAATGTGCAGCAGCTTTACACAAGCAATATACTGTATTTAGAGAATAGATTGAACGTAAATGATGCATGGACGTCACAAAGCCGATGGTGTTAATGACAACGTTGCAGGACAGTTCGTAAAGCATTAACTCGTCATATGACTTTAGCATCTTCTGAATTCAGATTGTTTTTGCACAAAACACCAGGCAAACGGAAGCCAAGAAACCAAAGGCTGTCTCCTTGGAAAGATGACTCACTCCCAGGCTCCTCTGTAAATCACAAAGTCTCCTCTTATCTTCTGATAGCTAAAACATGCAAGCAGTGCAGGCGCTTGGCGAGCACACATAATTCCCATCAATTACTCCCAGAAATACTTCCGCCTCTGTAAATCGAGGGCAGCTGACAAGACACGGACAGCTCTTGGCACAATGGAGTTATTTTATGAATGACATCTGGATAACAAGAGCACCTGCACCGCGTGACCCCGCTGGAGCGCAGCAGGGCCCGCGTTCTGGAGCTTCCAACGTGCGCGAGACGCAGATGAGGAGGAATTTAGTTGCTTCGGCTGCGGGTCGGTGCCAGAACTCACAGCTGAAGCAGTGTCATCGGTTAAAGCTGTCTGCACCCGGCGCACGAAGCTTATTTATGCAGGCTCATCTGGTGACGTGGACGTGCACTGGACCGGTGTCTGCACTCGGGCACACGACCTTTGCCTCGTCACACATATTTTTCCCATTCCCACCTTCACGGGTTATTTGGTCTGTGTAAAACACAAATAAAAGGCAAACTACTTTAAAATAGGGAAGTAGTGAGTTTTTCAAAAGCGGAGACAGTTCAAAGTTCATGTTTCTGCCCAGAGCTTCTGAACATCTGCAGTTCCAGAGCAACAGCTGGTTCTGTTTTTCTGCACTTCAGAAAAAAAAACTAGTTCGGGGAATCGAGCGCAGGCAACACAGAACGCAACAGTTCCCAGAAAAATTCACTAAAAGTGTTCTAATGTTGTCAAATGCTCTTCCTCTTGAAAAGTCTTTACTCCGATTGTGTAAAATAATCACAAAAGCCTTGTTAGGCGCGGAGGTCAGGCTGAGGAGGCCCAAGACGCGATGAAGACCCTAAAATGTTCCCCTGAAACCAAAGAGCGTTTCATTTGATGTGACGTGTCTTCCAGGTGGGGCGACCTTTACTGTGTGACCCAACAGCAAGGAAAAACACTGCTGACATGTATAATTAGCAGTCACCAGTAAACCATCACGGCAGGAGTTAAATTTAGCAGTTAAAAGTACGTCTCCCGCCATAACTGAACATCATGGTCAGTCGGACTGCTCTCTGCGGCTGCAGACCAGTGGATCCTGACTGTGAAGGCCTGCACAAGGCATCGAACACGAGGGGTTAAGTTAAAGAAGCACGCTGGGGTGAGGCCCATGTGAAATGATCTTCTCAGATTTAAAACAGTCACTAAAGGCGAGTTCGACCTCAGGCACTAAGCATTTCATATAGTTCAGCATTTGTAAAATAAAACCATTTAAACTAGTTAAAATAAATGCATGGACATTCAATATAGTTAATTATAGAACACAAATTGCTCACATTTTGTTTTAAAAAGGACAAAAACTGTTTTGTTTTGTGAAAATTCTGCCATTTTTCTCAAAAGGAAAAGAAATGAGGGGATGAAATGTTGGAATAGTTTATTTCACCAAAACCGTCTGATTGCACATTTGAATCCAGTGACAGACTAAGAGTTTATCACATGTATTCAAGCAAACAGCAAGACCGAGTCCAGAACCAGGCTAATGGACGCCTGGACACCTCTGCATCTGCTGCAATACGTGAGATCCATAAGGAAAAAACAGTCCTGATTACACTGCAGGTAGAGACGAATCCTGAATGCATGAGGAAACAATGCTTTGGTGAAAAGCCCCCCCACAATAAACTAACAGAAAGGTTTCCCTCTATCTTTGTATTAAATGAAGTAATGACTATTTCAGAACAGAAAAAAGAACAGAAAAGTAAAAAGCATCTTAATATCCGAAGTGAGTATTTGCAGTATTTTTCATATGGTTTATATCAACTCCTAACCCCATAATTACCCACTGACCCATGGGCTGAGAACCACCTTAATCCATTCAAAGACTGATGGAAAAATAACATGACACAAACAAGACTGCCACCTGGTGGCCAAAAAGGAGGCCGGCGCATGCTGGTGCTGCTACCGACGGACAGAAATGTTAAATAAGGCAATAATTTAGACATCACACACTTTGTAATCTCAAATAGCACTTCACACTTCACCACTAACAACTGAAGGGTTTTGAAGATTTCTCCACATTTGTTATTTCACACCAAAATGGATGGGACAAGACATTGTAAAGTCCAAATAATGTCGAGCTGAGGAAAAACAGGAACATCCATTGTTCCACTGAGAAAGAATAAAGCTAGACAGTGTTCCACACGGAGAAAGAGGAGAGAAGTGTAAATGGAATCTAGTAAATGAAGAGAACTCGGGTGCGAGGCAGAGTGGAGAAAGTGTCGGCCATCTTACGGATCCTGGCATAGTTGATGAATCCACGGAGGAAGAGCAGAACACCTGGAGGAGTAAACATTGGACTGACGTGAGGCCTTAGTACAAAACACATGTCTACATGGGTTTGTAAAACAAGGGTATAATTATTGAAACTATTTGAAATGTAATGATATGTCATGATAAATAAATGGTCCCGGTTCTGTAGAAAAGCTTTTACATTTTGAATGAACTAAAAAGCATCTTCACAATTTATGTTAGACTATAACTTTTCAGGAAAATAAATGAATCACAAGCAAAAGAAGAACAACACTCACACACACACACACACAGTTCATTTAAATGCTGTGTTGTGTTACTTACCCAAGACCAAGAAAACCCACCACAGCCAATACTGTCCATCAAAGTAACCAGGGAAATATGTGGAGAACTAGGAACACAGGGAAACAGACATCAATAGCTGTACACAGTGTAGTTTATAGAACAAACAAGGTCTAAACTGGCTCAGCTCCAATGAGTGAACGAATTAAACAGCAAAAAGGCCTTTGAGGAAATGGTGCAGCAGCAACGGGCAAACCACTACAGATGGAAGATAAAAAATGCCAAAGTGGCGTTTGGGGATTTTGAGTTGTTTGTGCTCATACAAACCACATTGTGTGTGTTTGTGCTGTGGAAGGTCTGTTTGTCCTGTGTGCGGCCTCATACCCGGACTATGAGAATCCACTTGATGAGGGACAGGCCAAACCCTGAGATGGCCCCATAGCGGCCAGCTGCTGATGTGGTCAGACAGAACGACAGAAAGAATCCGATCCAGTTGAAGAGGAACGCCACTGGACAGAGACGGGAGCCAAAGGGAGACGCTGAATTATTATTACATGGATCTGTGGTTCGAATGATCAAATGTTAAGATAAAGACAATAAGCAAAATCACAGAAAGTGTGACTAACTGAAGAAAGTGAGCATGAAGATGCCGTCATTTCCTATCCTCAGCTGGTCAGCGTCTTCAAAGTCGTCTCTGGTCACAAAGTCTTCATCCTGTCACAGAATGAGAAGAGCAAACTCAGCTGCTTTCTGTCATGAGCCCCGTGTTCCACAGCACAGCCAGGCAGTAGCAGAGCTTTTTAGAGCTTATTCTATTATTCTACAGCAGATTTATCAAATGGACCAATTAGACAAACCTGCTTTTCCGCTTTCCACCATTTCTTAATGGCATCTTTAAAATCGAATAAATTCAATGAAGTGACAAAATTTCAAGAGAATGAATGAGAATTAAGCGCAGACAAGAACCTGCTGAGGAAACCAGGCATCGATTAAAGCTAAAAGCAACACAAGCAACACACCTACACAGCAACATGGTCACTTCACCCACGAGTCTGAGGTCAGTCAGACTCGACGTAGGACAGCGTGTACACCGAGTAAGCACTAGCTGGATACACAAACACACGGGAAGGGTGGGCACACACAAACACTGTAGGTATATCTACGCCTCCAGACACCAGGCCAAAGCCTTCTTATCATTCACTCTCCTCTCACTCCCCCCAGTTACCTCCAACGAACTGCGAATTACATCATCAAAAGTCTCCAGGCGTTCCCTGTGCTGAGGCTGCTGCTGATGCTGTGCGCAAGGCAGTGCGTGGCAGAAAAACACACAACCGGCAATCAAACAGGAAGAAAGGCGCAAAGCATCACAGAGACCCAGAGGTCAAAGATTAAAGATCAGCAATTAGGTTCCACTTTATTACATTGTTCCCCCTTCGTATTTAACGCAAACAGTAGCTTTTGGAAAATTTCTGCAGCTGCTTGAGAGAAAGGACGGACAAGCCGTCGTAGACGAGCTGCTGTGACGAGCGTGCACACAGCAGGTTACTAGTGTCGCTAAGCTGCTGACGGCAAGTACAAGATGAGCTGCACACGTTTGTTTGCATAAAAACAGACAACTACACCGTCACTGCAAGAGGTTTTAATAAATGCATGCAAAAAAGAATAAGAGAATAAGAATATTATATATAAATAGATATAATAGAATGAAATATTTCTATATTTTATATATTTCAATAATCAAACACAGCTCAAGTAACTTAAAACCTTACTTTGAAGAAAAGTCATCACCTCCAAAACATTAGTAAATTTTTTTAGTATATGAATGCACAGTACATAAGTGGAAGATTTGCTATCTACAGTTAAACAAGCACCAAAGACTAACAGCGTGTGTCCAGGTAGAACATAAACACAGACAAAAGCTAATCTTTTGTGGCTGGGTGCTCAGTACTTTCTCTGCTGCAGACAACACAGGAAGCGTTTGAGCACAGGCTTCAGAGCGCGGGTGCGTGTGTTTGTGCGCGGGTGCGTGTGTTTGAGCGCGCGTGTGTGTGACCGCAGTCGAAACGGAAAAAAGCTACAAAAGTACACTTACTCTTCCTGGAACCAGCGGAGCTGTAGCTTCGGCCTTGCTTCGCTCTGCCTCATCATAGGAAGGCAGCGTGGTGGCTACGTTGTACGATGGAGGCTTGGGGAAAGCCCCATCCTCCTTGTAGTCCAAGTAGGCTAAAGAACAGAAAGCAGGCAATCAAACTCCAGGCACATTAGAGGCAGACAATCCATGTGTGATTGCTCAGGTTAAGTCTCCCTCAGGTATTCCTCATTCAGCCAAGAGTAAGCACCCTTCCCTCGTGTGCCACAGCTGTACATCACAGAAACATCTGTACATCACACAAACATGTGTAAAAGTAGTGACCTCACCGGCACTGTCCACTCCCACGCTGCTGTAGGGGGGTGGCGCGTCAGCTACCTGCAGCCTCTCCTCTGGCTCCTCTTCGTTGGACAGCTGAAAGAGAGCGCTTCCTGTTGAAGGTTGTGTGGCAGCACTGGCAGCTTTCCATTTCAAATAGATGCTGTAGATAAATACGCTGCGCCACGCCTGTGCAGCTGAATAACGCTATGCTGAACAGCAGCCTTCTGGCCTAGTTGAATGGCTTTAGATCTATGTTCCAGAGAACAAGAGTGGAAAAACCCCCAAAAGTGAGTTTAACAGCTGGATAGAAACACCAATCAAATACATCTCTGTGCTTCGGATACACATTTAACTGCTTGATTGTCTTATAAATATTTACAGTGTTGTATAATTGCTTTCAGTTTCTTTAGTCAACAAACAACGACTAGACATGGTTTGACAGTGTTTTAGCAACAACTTCTAACTAAAGTTACTCTAGTACAAACTACTGACGAGGCTCCTATAAATCATTCACGGCAGATGATTTTAAATACTTTTAAACACCAAGAAAACAACGAACGTCCAATCAAGATCGGCTTCACAAACTATGACGATAAATAATTTAATTTAAAGGAAACGCAAGCCTTGGGTGGTACGTTCAGTTAGCCCGCATGCTAACCCCGGAGGAAGAAAACGAGCTTCACCGCGACAAAGCTGCTCAAATCTATTTTATTCAAGAATCAAATCGGGTGTTTCATCGAAAAACGTTCGTTCATGGAAAAAACAGCTGACGGAGCGTGAGCTTCTATAATCTGCTTTGCCAGTGTTTACACAGCTGACGTTAACGTTAGCCTAAATCTTGGCTAATGTGCTAGCCAACGTTAGGCGGTAGTTCACAGACGGACAACGTTACCTGCTGATATGCGGCGCTCGGTTCAGCCATTCCGATAAGAACGGCTTGTAATCAACAGCAGCCAAAGCGCCCAACGAAAAGGAAATGATACAACAGCTCAAAACGTGAACTCGATCCTGACCGCAGCCAAGCTTGCTTCTTCTTCGTCTAGTCACACGGCTCAGTCAAGCTCCAGTTGAATAAAGCACAAACTTCCTGCTTCCTTTCATCAACAAAGCTTTGCATCGTTTTCAGAGTAGCTTCTAATTAGGTGTATTTTTACAGACCTTTAGGTTTAGTGTGACCCGGATGAAGTATTCTTTTTTTTATAAAATTTATAAATTATAACCACGCGTTTTTTCATGTGAGTTTGAAATACGAATTTAAAACCATTATTGTGAAATGCCTGCACGCTTATTTCTACTTCAATCCCGTCGACTTGACGGAGCTCTGGTTCGCCAATTGACGTCACTAGCCACAACAAAACCTCCACCACGGCTTTGGAAACGAAGATAAACAGCGAATGTAAGAGTAAATATGATGCACGTGATTTCTCCGTAAAACATTAGTTACGTGTAGTTCTCCTCCACATAATATGCATTTAATACATTTAATAATACACAAAAAAGCTTTTGGGTTTAGTTATATTTTATTGTGTGTACTGAACCTATAAGCTATTCATATATTGTGATATTTGGTCATTAATAAACAAAACATGCTTCATACACTGTTCGACCACCATTAGAGCGTGAAAAACAAAGAAAGATACAAGTGAGATGTTGTAAGGTTTTATTGTATCTTCATGTAGAGTAAAAAGACAAGCTGAAGCAGGTTACGCAGAGGTCCGGTACCTAAGGAGCACAGGGTAAGTGGTGCCTATGTGCTTCTGGTTGTAGTGGTGGCACACGATGTCCACGTCATACAAACTGAACTGGACTTTGACGCGTTCGTTGGGGGAGACCAGGAAACAGAGCGTGTAGAGAGCGAACTCAAACTCGGGACTGACTCCGATGAAGATGCTGCCTTTGGGCTTAATGCCGTCCTTCCAGCTGAACTGCAGCGCCAGGATGTGTTTGTTTTCATCAGGCTGCAGCGAGAGTGGAAAAAGGAGGAGCGGTGAGACAAAGAAGGTGGGTTTGTTTGGCAAAGGTGTGTGTGTGTGTGTGTGTGTGTGTGTGTGTGACTGATCTAATTATTGTTTTGATTCAGTCATTCACACACAGCGCACCTGGGGAGACTTCTCGCTGACGCTGTAGCCTTTGTAGTCGACGTGTCCCAGCTTCTCCTGTAAGTAGAGCTGGATCCAGTTGTGAAAGCCAATGACGGTTCGCCCTCCTCTCGTCTCCCCAACGAAAACATGTTCGAATCCCGACGAGTCCGGCCTGGCAGGAGGCAGAGGTTTTTGAGTGTTCCTCCATGTCAAACGCAGACACGTCTGTGAAGGAGCTCTCGTCTTTTCTTAATGCAAAGCACTCAACCACAAAGGTCAGGTCGTGCTCAGATTCCACCCACCTGCTGGATCCTCTCCTCGCATAAAGCTCAAACCAGATCCTGTACAGCTGCTCCTTGAATTGAGTCTCGTCCTCAGGAGAGAGGTGCTTCTCTACCAGGTATTTATGCGCTATCTGCAAAAGCAGTTTTAAATATTACTCCAGCCAGCTACAGGTACCGCACATCGTGTCTGAATCCTGGTCCTTTATGCCTCCTCTGGATTTGATATGTTATATTAATATTCATATTAGTTCACAGAACCGGGCATTTTTTGGAAAATGTACAGGTACCTTCATAGTAGGAGTCTGAATGATGAGATCGAGGAACTTGTGGTTCTCTGCCACTTCCTCTGGGGTCACAATCTCTGGTTTACCAGTGTCACTCTCATAGTTGTCCAATAGTGAGATAAAGGCTGCAAAAGTAAGTGGAGACACTCACATCATGACAAACACACACTGGGATGACATTAAGTACAACAAGATCAATGCAGTGTGAAACCAAAGACTCAGGCGTCTCTTGAGTGACTCTTTATGTGTGTGAGTATGAACCTGAGCAGTGATAAAGCAGAAGGAATGGAAATGTAGAGGAAAAGCCAGGGTTTGTAGCGACGCTATGTTTTACTACGTGAAGTCTGTGCATGTGTCACATCTGTGGGCTCTGCGCTTATGCAACATGCCAGCGTTTGTCCTAAGGAGATTATGAGCAGACGAAAAGCTTTGCAGGATCAAACTGACGGATCTGGAGGTGGGATGTGTGAAGAGCACGTCAGTGGGAATCTCTCAGTTGTGTAAGACTGGTCAAATCCAGCTGTGGGCCGCTTCATCCCTTTCGTGCACTCACCTAAAAAAGTCTCCTTCTTGAAAATGTTCTCATCAACAAACGTGAACAAAGGATACCCTGCTCCATCGTTGTTGTCGTTGATGCCCATGCTGTCTCCAGCTTTGCCCTGTAACAGCGACACCATCACTCTGTTTAAAAGGTGGTCTTGTATTAAAATGCACATTGCTTGTGGAAGACAGGGACACACTGCGCTAGTGATGAGAAATGGTCCCCGCTGAAGAAATCAAAGGCCATAAATTGCCCTGAGAGGCCGTTATGCTAAGTCCACACATTGGTGGTGGTGAACCAGTGAATTTGCATTGTATGATGAACTGAACCGGTCAGACTGGCCCATGGAAATCAGCTGAAGTTGCATGTGATAAGTGAGCGAGCACCTGCAGGGAGATCCTGTAGTCCTTCCCAGGCTGGAGTCTGTTGACGTCGTTGTCCCATATCTCCTGCACCATGGCCGACAGCTCTCGGTCACTTTCAGTCATGATACCACCGCGCCGAAGTGGAAGAGGTGTGGACGTGGATGGTTCGGTCTCAGGAGGTCTGAGAGGAAAGGGTTTGTTACACAAAGTCTTTGGATTTGTTTTACAGTCACAAGGTTAGTTAGGTTTATTCTTATAGGACTTTCAGTGTAACTAAGTCAATACAAGTTTTATGACTTTTCTATTGTGTATTTTATAATTTTTGGAATTCCATCATTTGCTGTTATTCCACAAACCACATACATACTAGGTGTAATTACTACCTTTTAGATAGTTCAGGAAACCTGATTACAGACTACACACGCTCAAATCTTGAGTCGAGCCGTGTCGTGTCGTATGTTAGCTTCCCTGGCTACACAAAGCACCAACATCAAAGTCCAAATCGGTGTCCTCCACAAAAACATGGCTGACGACAGATTACACATCCATGACACCGATCTCTGGGAACCTCATCCCCATCCGAGCAACAGGCCGCATCCCCTCAGCCACCACATGGCAGTCCACTGACCTTTTGTCTCTGGTTTCCGGAATATTTGCGTGAAGCGACGGCGAAGCGAGGTTGGGTGTGATGATGCTGAAGGTCTTCACTGCCGGTGGCAAGTTCCTGTGTTGGTGAGAGACTGTGTCTTCACGGGCATAGCAAGCGTCCAGCCACCCGGTCGGCGTGTGTGGAGAAAGACAGGCAGGGGCTGATGGGGGGCACGAGGCACGAGGCAGGGGATGGGACGGTACAGGAAAGAGGGGGCACTTTAAAGGGTTATCCCCTGTCAGCAACTCTAGCCAAAGGGATTACACAATGTTGTCGTCTCTTTTCAGTCTCAGGCCACAACGTGGGCTCTTTGTTTCTTTAGTGTTGCATTGTTTGCCTCTGTCAGAGCACAACCTCTGGATTACAGGGTAAATATGGGTCACGTTTCAGGTGCTGTAAGAAGATGTTGAGCGTAAGAGTTTGTTTCAACTAATTATGTGAATGCTTGACATTAAGCAGAGGAAACCAACAAGCTGCAACTTTAAAATCACACAATAAACAACTAAGAAAGAATCTAAGAAAAAGTCCAAATTTACAGAATGTAGTCAGAAATTTAAGTCAGACATCATTAAAAGTCAGAATTTCAAAGTCCATAGTTTATGTTATCCACAGAACTTACCCCGAAATAGATAAAAGACAAAGTCAGGCTGAGGATCAGGTCCCCCTGGTAAACAAGAAAGAGGCGACAACAGATACAGGAACTGAGTGGCTGATGAGGAACAGCCTGGCAGCAGATCAGATCTCAGGTTATATGCTGTGGTGAGAGAGAGAACAGACGCAGACTCACAAGAACAACGTTTATTTTTTACAGCTGTTCTGTGAACATTGATTTAAACTAAAGAATAAGAATAGAATGAATAAAACAAACATAATAAGTGGCAACATTTATTGTGAAGAACATTATTTGAATCTGGAGGCTTGTTTCTGCAGGTCCTGTATTCAAATGAGAAAGAACTGGTAATTTTAGGTGGAAATCAAATCTTTGTGAAGGAGGATTTTGTCCTGTTTTAATTATTGTTGTGTAGACGTGACGTCTTTATGGCCTCTATTGGACACTAATATTTGGCAACTGCTAAAATAATATTTGTACAGAGGAAGCTGTGACATCATCCACACAAACTTATCACTTTATCACAATCCCTGAATAACGCATTACGATGTAATTCCCATCAGAGGAGCTTCTGTTATAGTTAGTTACAGTGTCCTCAATTACATTCTCAAAGGTGATCACTGCCACAAACCTACTTAAATCTGATCCTGTTGTGTAAACACTCATATTAACTTGAAAAGCAAACCTAAACAAAAACTCAACCTGAAAATTAAATACACAGGAGCAAATAGTCCTGATTACAGATGTAAAGCTTTACCAAACTGGAAGAAGCAAAACAGGAGACAATCTGCCATGACACAGTTCTATCCATTATGGGAATACATCTGGTAAATTACCTTCAAACCTTGTCCTGTAGAACTAAAATTATAGCTTTTTTATCTTTGGGATAAGATTTCTAGCCAAATGCATCAAATTAAATAATTTAATAAACACATTTCCACTAAGTTTTATACCCAAGAAATCCATCCAGTAGATGGTGAGGTAAAACACAAATGATAGTATTTTAGTCAGTGACTGTAGTGACACTGTGTTTCAAATGCAGGCACAAAGAGTCACAGGTGAACTGATGGTGATACATGAGCTAAAGTGCATTCAAACAGAGCATAGGCCAGCGAGGTTCTGCACTGGGATCAGTCCTCCTCATCACTCCAGAAGGCGTCTTCATCAGGATCCACCCCGTGGAAAAGTCTGCAACCGGCAAGGGGCACATTTAGCCAATTTGTTCATCGATGGACAATAATGGAGTTGAAGTAACACTTACTGGTTAAAACAGGGTGAATGTGGGTTGTTAAAGTGACTATATGGATTGACTTTGCTGAGCTGGCCCAGGCACAACCAACAGAAGTATTGCCTACATGAGGTACATGTCATCTTGTTACAGCCGTCCACTTTCTAGAGACAAAAATGACCAATCATTAGCAAGAAAAGAACATTTAAATATTATAACAGTGAATGATCGTGTCTCAATAGAACTGTGCAGTGGTTTCTGTTCACCTATATGGAACATAAATGTTCAGCATGTGCTAATGTACTGCTACCAACAGGGGGCGCCAACCTGAATGTTGGTTCCACAGCGTGGGCAGCATTTGCAGTTCTCATTGAGCCAGTCTCTGCTAAAGGACTCTTCCACAGCTTTCTGGATCACTCTCTTCCCAAAGCGTTGCTCCATGAATTTTTGTGTATCAGGTGCGGCTGACAGGTACTCATCTCTTAGGTTACGCAACTCATCTGTGACACAAAAAAAGCAGAGGAACCACTTTTACTATGAGAAACTGATATTGTTGATATTTAAAATACACGCTGCTGGGTTGAATGGACAGTGAAATAACAAGGTACAAAGTAACCAATACTATATTTCCACTGTTACCTGCTGTAATTTTACAATGGGAGAGACCGTGATAACCCAGCTTGCACAATGTGCAAAAAGCGTACTGGCAGGCTGAGCAAATGCCCATGGTTGTATCTGGCTCCACCATAACAGCAGTGCCGCAGGACTGACGTGGACAGTAAACCACGTCAGCCATGAGGTCCAGACTGGACTGGAGCAGCAAACGGTCGTAACGGGCAAACAGCTCCTCATCCACCAGCAGCTTCACCTGACACGTGAAGGCGAGGGGGGAAAAGGAAGACAATTATGTTCATATGATTTAGTAATTTAATAAAAGATAGAACATATTATTTTGTAAAGAATACACACACACACACACACACACACACACACACACACACACACACACACACACACACACACACACACACACACACACACACACACACACACACACACACACACACACACTCTTTCTTACCTGTAGCGGTGTAGCTAAGGAGGTACATTTGAGCTCGGGACAATTAAGGCACTGAACGTTTCCATCGCGTATTTGGATCTGAAAGTATTCCGTCATGCAAGCCTTGCAGAAGACATGTTGGCATTCCTTAAAGCAGAGACAGTTTGCGCCCAGCTTTTCTATGAAGCAGATCCCACAGGAGAAAACCTTGCTGTCAAACACTCTCTGTTGCTGGGCCTCGTCAAAGTCCAGGAGTTGAGGTAGGAGGTCGGCACGCGGGTCCATCAACAGGACAGTTCGTGGGTCCAGATTTGGAGATGTTGTTGACTGTGATTCAAATTTTGCTCTTTTCCTTGCCTCAGCAGTTTCAGAATGACTTCCACTCACAGCTGAACAGAATTAACAAATACATTATTTACTCCATAAATGCCTTTATTTAAATTGATCATTTTGGAGGATGTCTATCCATAGGCCAAAAACATAAATGAAAAAATATATACCTGTAGCTGCAAATTCGGTTTTCTTGCGCTCACTGGTCATCTTATTTCCTCCCCTGATGATTTCGAGAGGCGACTGTATGCTCAGATAATCCAGAGCCTCCTCTTTAAGGAACTGAATCCATGTGAAAAGAATCACACAACCTTGGTTTTCCTCCCATAACTGATCCAACCGTCTGCACAGAGAGCTCATCTGTGCAGGTAAAACAGAAAAAAAAGAGACGTAGTTTTAAAAGCAAGCTTCTTATATATTAGGACCAATATATTATAAAAGGCTTGCACATCATACCTGCACTCTGCTCATCCATTTAGAGCTGAGAGTGAAGATTGGTGGGGCTTTAGATGGGTAGTCTGCAGGAAGCTCAAAGTTGAGCATCAAAGGAGGTAGGAAGCAGACACTGTGTTCAGTCTCCTTCTCCCCTGCAGCAAACAGAGGGGCTGTAAATTCTGCACATTACTTATTACAGCAAACGCATTGCTCAGACTGTGGAGGCTTTTTTTACTGATGACAGTGTTGAATAAATCTGGGTTTGTATTTACACTGATATTCATCATCTCCCTGATACTGTTGTATGTATATGGAAAATGCTCACTGCCTCTTCTACTAAAATAAGCTGTGCATTAATTGTGCGCTTTGCTCCATTGGCAGCTGTACCTTTGACAACTATTTTGAAATCTGAAGGGAGCTCCAGACATAGTTGGATCTCTCCTCCATCTGCCGACTCTGCACGGTGGAACTCCTCCTCATCATAGATACTTGCTAAAGCAAGCAGCTCATCCTCCCGGGCTTCCTTGTCCTCAGACATTTACATTCCTGCAACAACATGACAGTCCAGTATACAAGCAGGAAGTAACTGTGAGGAAAACATAAAATGAATAACTTGCCTAACTGCCGAACGAAATCAGAAGGATTTGACATACCAGCATTCAGATCATACACGTTTACAGACACATTTTCATGTGCCGCTGTTTGCATATTAGTAGTTATTACACATCGGTATGTTTGCACACACACCCAGTGTATCAGAGGTAACTTTGCTGTGACATAGCACCAGCTTGCCTTAGCTAACACTGAGTTCATTTGTTAGCAAGCTAGCTAGGAAGCCTAAATTTGTATTCACCCGTAACCCACGTAAGGTGTCCGTCATTTAATGACAACTTACTACTTACCAGGATGATAGATGATGTTGTTGTAATGAAAGACAAAGCGACGATCACCGCGACAGATTCAGTAAACAACTGACGTGGTTAGTTAGCCAAGTAAGCCAGCTAATATTAGCATGTTAGCTAAAGTGGCGCTAACTTGCTATAGCTGTACTGACCCTCGCTTATAAATAACGCGGATACTTCCGGACTACCAAACAAACGAAATATACTATAATAACACGTTTCTTACCTTAAACGACCCCCGCACTAGTGAGTCCTACCCTTTCACCGGATCATGGCTGTAGTGGGCACATAGGTTGCCAGATCTGGCTGACAAAACGTACTCCATTACAGCGTAGACCCCCACTGCGTGTTGTCACATATATTTATAACTATAATGGATTTTTATCATTTCACATTATGGAAACAATTTCACACACACGTCCATACTGTAATGATAGAAGAAAGTAACTGAAAGGTAAAAATACAAGTTGAAAAGTAAATCTATACATCTAAAAAAGGCTAACCTGGCAACGCAAGAACCCACAGCTACGGTGTCCCTTAGACTAAATTTAGTGACACACCCCATATTTGTTTACTGAAGTTATTTTGTGTAAACGTACTTATATTTGTACAGATTCTTTGTAACTAAAAGTGGACTAAGGCAAATTTATACTGTAATTTGCAATGTAATCTTCCACAAGACCAAATATGTAAAAACACATGATTATTCGTATATTAAATGAATTATTACTTCTAGAAATAGAAATAATGAAATACACACTGAAGAACATTTCTAAAGTGTAATTGGCCACTTTCTCAGGTGGAAAATATTACACCTCTTTATTTATGGTTTAACTTCAGCAGGTAGATTCACCTTGGGAACGAATAAACTAAACAATAACTTTAAACTACTAATCCAATTAGTTTGTTTTGAACCCAAGCAGGACTATGGTACTGGCATGTTTAGTATAATAAACAATATTTGATAATAAAGCACTGTAAAAGCTGCCATTTTGTGTAACAAGATATTTTACAGTTTGTAGTATCTAATATTATTTGTTGCTAAACATTTGTAACCAAGGTAACAAAGACAACCACATTTTCATGGTTACTTATTAATAAGGTATTTCTAACATAGCATGCTTTTTATAATCACGATTTATTCATTTTTTTGTTGTGGCAACAACAGCAGCACAGCGAAAGTGGTTTGTTGCACCAGCATTCACGCTTTTAAGTAGAAAAACAAAAAAACATTACAAGCCTACAAGCAACCAACAGACCTTTGGAAGGACAAAAGCCAGACAATGAAGTACTGCATGACAGTAACAAACTAACTTGTTTCAACATACAGTACTTAAACAACAAAATCCAAGAAAAACTAAAAAGTCAAGTATAATTCAGCAGATAAACTTACCTGTTTACCTATGACTACTTGTCATTTACAGTTTGGAACAATCCATGTTCTTTAACAAGTGTCACCATATGTTTATATTACCTATAGTGCAGTACATTACACTTCCACATTCCTTTATTACTAGGAAACCCACTTTTTTAACATTCCTCAAACCGGACATTCATAGTTGCTGAGAAAAATAATCTTTAATGGCCACCAAAGCAAGACAAGAAAAACAGCTTCCATCCAATGTTCACAACTGATGAAATAAAGTCCTTTCTTTAATAATATTATGCAATATTGTTGTTTTCAAAAAAAACGAAGGAACATGCCAACTAGGCCGACTGATAATTAAATATGAATGAAGGGTGCTGCTGTCGGTGTCTTTGTGAGAGAAGCTACTGTGTCGTCAATAACAATCTCTGAAGAATGACACAGTGAGGGGCGATGAGCAGAACAGAACAAGGGCCAGCTCATCGTGAACGCTCAAAGTTAGTCAATGTCCATTTCAGGGAGCTTATTCTTCACTTTTCCCTCTTCCGTGTCTGTGGATTTGGCTTTGTCTGGGTTGCATGGCTGGGTTTCTGTTGGGTCTGGTCCATTTACTGGCCCGTTCTCTGTTGCCTTTTCCTTTGTAGGTGGCTCCACCTTCGGCTTGGGTTTGGACAAAATGGGGTTACAGGTTGAATAAAGCTCCTGAAAAGATACATAGAAAAGCACATGGATACGTTTAACTCGATGTTAACAATAAGCCAGGTATTGCTGGTAATGGTGAGTTCAACTCTCTGAATACCTTAGTCTTGCCCCTGATCTCCGCAACTTTAACTACAGGATCCAAAGTGAGGTCCTGACTGTTCTGCTGGTTGATCTTGCCATTCATCCAGGTCATGGCATCGTTCACTTGCTTGTCCACACGAGTCACCTCCAGCTCATCCAGGTGCTCGTACTGCTCATCCTACAGATGAAGACACATGTGTATTCAGACATCGATTTTGTGAATATTCACAAAGAGAAGCTCCACATATGTGATAAGCTGACACCTCAAGGTAACAAATCTTGAAGACCTGTATATAATTATTTAGTCAATGACAGTGAAGTTAATAGGAGCTGCTGAACCAATAAATTATCAACACAAGTAAACACTTGAGACATGCTACCTTTGCCTTGTAAGCTTCAATAATTTTCATATACATCTGGATTTGTTTGCCAAGCTCCTCAAATGCTTTTGGTCTCTCCTCAGCTTCCATGTATCTGTTATAGATAGGCTGGCCAAATCTCTGAAGGAAAGAATGTCCAGTTTAGTCAAACACAAACAAAAACTGAGAGTCAAACTAGTAAAACATTTGACATAGATGAACATGATTTAAAGATAAAATCAACTAGAGTCAAACAGAAAATACTCTTATTTCAACCGTTTAGCCTTCTGTTGTTCCTTTTAGATTAGTATATTACTGTGACATGGTGTGTGTCTGGTTACCTTCAATTCAGCCAGTTTATCAATGTAAACTTGTTTCTGTTGGTCCTCGCCATCTTCATACAGCCAGGTCTCCGTGTCCTCCAGTTTTAACGAGAACGCATCGCGGTCCTGCAGTTCAGCAAAGTTCATTATTCACATGGTCGACGTGTTGGCTTGGCATCTACACTACCTAACCTTCATTTACACTCACAGCTTCGTTCACAAACTTCTCCAGGACGCCGTGCAGTTTATCTCTCATGTCATACACATATTCTTCTACATTGTTCTTTGCGTCGTTCCTCTCCTTCTCCAGCTTATCCTGCATGATCATCTTGCCCTGGAAGAGTCACAGTGAAATATGCTCATTAGCGGAATTGCAGCAGTGGAAAAGACTAACAGACTAACAATTCACTTGCCAAGCGAAAAGAATTGACCAATATTAAATAATGAAACATGGACCAGTAAGTGTCACAAACACATTAGCTTTGACTAATGCAGTGTTCATGCTCAGTATTACCAGTGATTTTTAGAGCATTACCTCATTCTCCACATACGTATTTAGAACGTCACTGGACAGCTGCCAGTGCAAGTTATTCTCTATGGGCAGCTCCACTGTCTTTGTTTTCACTTTGGGCTTCTTTGCCTGAGGGGGCTGGTCGATCTTCTTCTCCTGCTTGGAATCCTCTGCTGTTGTCTTAAAGATGAAAATTATATTATTGTCAGACAAAAGGTTGTTAATCTCATCAATCTAAAATATATCTTTGGGACTGGCAAATATCAACTTTCAGTTTAAGTAAATGATTTGTAAAGATACAATAACAAAACAGTGTCAGGAATTATTTAGTTTTGTTTAAACACAGATTGTAAACTTCTATTTATTATGTGTGCGTGTGTGTGTGTGTGTGTGTGTGATTCAGTCATTCACTAAATGCTCATCACCCAGTGTCAATGTTGATGTAAGGGTTAGTAAACTTAATAAAGTGGTTACCATAGTGCTGGGCAATATGGCCAGATACGTGAAAGCACAACTTATCAAACACTTTCTATTTAACAATAGACACACTTTAGGGATGAGCCTAGCCTTCTGGATGAAACGCCAAAGGAATATTTATAAAGACATCTGTGACAGAAAAAGGCCTTTCACCTTCATGCCCTCCTTAACACTGAATTGGTTTACAATGAATAATATTAATAAATATTAAGGTTGTCAACCTGTGTAGTTCTGCTATAACCTCTACTATCATGAAAGTAAACAATGCCTTATCGCCCAGCACTAGGTTACCTCCATCTCTTCAACCTCTGATTTCTTCTCTTCGTTGTCTCCAGTCTGAATTTTCTGATCCTCTTGGTCCACTTGCATTTTGTTCTAACACACGGTAACAAAAGAAAGAACATACATGAATAGTATTTGTCATGTTAACTTTTGCTGAAAAGCTGGGACAAATATCAAAACTAAATGTCTCTGAGAAACAACATAGAGTTTTGAAGGATTTTCCCTAGAGATGTTCGCTGGAGAAATTATGTTTTAAATTGCCTCTAACGCCACAACAACTGAATTGAAAAAATCTCAAGGACTTCCAACTTTCAAAGTTTAATGTAACAAAGGATTAGAGTTTGGGTTCCACATCACAAATTATGATTAACAATCCAAGATAAAAGATTACAGGACTATAGTTAACAACATTAAGCGGTTCCCAGTTTTTATGGACAAGGAAAAACTTCCAGAGACATGCTGTGACTACTAAAAGGCAAGGTCAGGCCACACGGGCACATTGTGTCACGACTTAAGCAATCTCAAACGTAAGTCACTAGTAACTCGTTCACACAGACACACACACGCACACTCTAAAACACGGGGTATTACAAAATAAACAAACCTCCTCATCCTTCACAGCCTGCTCTGTCTCCATTGGCTCATCGGGAGTTTTAATGACTTCTACTAGAGATGCACTTGATACGCTGAAGACACCGTGAACGTTAACCCTAACTTTCACTTTGACCTTTGCACTTTCTCCACCCTCCTGTGGAGTGACATTCTGGATCAGGAAGGAGCCTGTGGGAGAAACAATGATCGTTTCAATAAGGAAGGCTGTGAAAGTCATACACATAACTGGATACAATCAGGACAGTTGATAGGAGATATCCTACTAGGGAAACTTAAGATGTGGCATAAATAAACCTATTATAAAACACGCTGTTAATAAAAGCAGACTTGAGTTGGACTACAAATGCATAAATTCTCACTATTAATTTGTTCCTGGGGTTAAACAAGGAGTACCTATGGTGGCAGTGGGATGGTGCAACTCCTTGGGGTTGCTATAGTAAGCTTCAAGAGAAAAGGGCTCTTTCCGGTAGAAGGTCAAAACCTTTGAGAAGGGAGCTGCATGGTTCTTTGGGAAAACTTCGCAATCACTGTGAAGGGAAAAAAACAGCAAGAGGACAATGAAAGAAAGAAACTTTATTCAGACAGTCAGTGTGTGGCTTATAACCCACACCACTAGCTGGAGAGTTAAAGAAGATCTTAAATTTATACTGACAACTTATACTGTAATAATAAAAATCCCTGAACTCCTGCTAGGTGCGATATTGATATTCACATCTACAATAACTGAAATGTTGATTCAGTTAAAATGTGCAAGCAAAAAAATGCATTCTCTATTCTCTTTGTAGACAAAAATCCAAACAGTTTGACTACGTTTACACCCAGGTGATGGAGATTGTACCTCAGTCCTTCCTCTGCAGCTGAATTCCATCTTAGGGAAACCGAGTAGGGAACAACATCAGTGATGGAGAACTCTCTGACTTTGAACGCTGGTGACAAGATGGCACACTGAGCACAAGGGGGGGGAGGGGGGGGGGGGAGGCTTCAGGACCTTTCTTTGAGTTGTTTTCACGTTATTACTCATGACACAGAATCCAAATGTTTACACTGGAATTTACAGTGCTGTCATTGTTATGATGCTAAAGCTGTACCTGCAGGGCGCAGCCTCTTGCCACGGCCTCGTCTGCATTCAGGGTGGTGCTCAGCTCTTTACCAAAGAATTTGCCAATGCGCTCTTTGATGGCGGGGATTCTGGAGGCACCACCTACAATCTCCACGGCATAGATATCTTCTTTTTTCAACTCTGCATAGAGGAAACAGGAGATAATAATTATCTGTCCCAACACAACAGCTAATAAAGATGCTTTGAGTTCACTGTGATGGCTATGACCGCTAAAGAATGCAATAAAGAAACTGGCTATGTAATAACTTTGAGCTGCTGTTAAAACTGCAAAGGTTACGGAACCTGATATAATTCTGTTGAGTTTAAACAAACTACTACTACATACAAAGAACAAGAGCAAGAGGAGAGGAAACAGGTGGGATTATGCCAGGTTGGCATGCTTCCAGTGTCTCTCTCAGTCAAGCACATGACTAAACATTGACCAGTGTGCACATGTGAGGGCAGTCCTGCTGCTATTAAAATCAGATGTACTCACTGGCTTGTTCCATGACGCTGCGCAGGGGACCCTCTACTTTGGCCAGCAGCTCTGCACACATCTCCTCAAACTGACCTCTGCAGACACATGGTCACAGATTATTAATAGATGCACACTTACTTATATACAAAGCCAGGAAAAACCCAACAAGTACACGGTTCAACAATAGCGTGTGACTGGTGCATAGATGCATTCTATAGTATTCTGTTCTGACTACAGATTTTCAGTCTGAAGCTAAAAGCAAAAATCACTTGAACATCACATATTTAGGTACCTTTGGAGCTCACCTGTTAAGTTTGCTTGACACATCAATGTCATTCATGAAGCATTCAATGTTGAGAGGCAGGTCAGAGGAGTTGGCGCTCATCAGCTTCTTGAGCTTCTCACATTCTTGGTAGAGCCTCACCAGCGCCCGTGGCTTGGATTTAACATCAAGCTTGTACTTCTTTGAAAACTCCTCACAGAAATGGTTGACCAGGATGTCGTCAAAGTCTTTCCCACCGAGCTCTGAGTCAGAGGCCGTAGCCAGAATCTGATAGTAGGAGTGGTACATATTGAATAGTGGAAAATTTATATATTCGGTGTGTGTGAGTATTTATCACATCTGATAACAACAGTATGCTGTGTTCTTAGAACGTAAAACATCTTCTATTTCAGTATGCATTTTCAACAAGCGCACAAATTATTCATTACACACCTTGAGCTTTCCCTTGTTGAAGGCACAAACTGACACCTGGTAACCGGAGTGGCCAAGGTCTACAAACACCACTGTTCTGGGCTTCTCCTCTGGAGCTGGCAGGTCCTGCTTGTAGATGCCGTATGCCAGAGTCACTGCATCAAACAGGCATAGAACAGTTCGAGTTTGCTCATCTCCGCATCCAGTCAGCAAGCTGTAGTTCAAATGCATCAAGCAAACCCTGACTTACTATAATCCTAAATTAAACCAGGCTAAAAGCTCCATTAATACAAGCTGTGTAAAAATCTTACCTAGACAGTGTGAAATAATTGCATCAGTGATTCAAAACAATATGTTCCACTGCAAAGCTTAATACACATTATGTTAGTTCACAACACTACTAAAGGATCGTTGTGTTCCTCTGTACCTGCAGTGGTCTCATTCATCAGCCGTAGACAGTTGAGTCCTGCGATCTGAGCAGCATCCATGACAGACCTCCTCTCTGCATCTGTGAAATAGCTTGGAACCTGGCGTGAAACACACACTGTGTTTACCAGAATGAAAAGTTTAGACTGAGTGAAAACACATTGGGTAGTTGGAAAATGATAATTAATTGTTATTATTAATTGTTGCACCAATGATGGACCAAATATATCTCAAACTAAAACCCTTTAGTTTTTCTATGCAAGTGATCAGTTTGAAAGCTAATGACGCAAACAGCTTGTAATGCATCTTCTGCACCACACGACGTTGGGGTAATATTACCATGCTATTACTACGGAGACCAAAACAAAACATCCCCTTGGCCAAAACCTAAATTTATCTACAGGCCTCAGTAATGATAACATGTTATTCATTTCCAGGGCTGATGTAAACCCCAGATTTAGGCCCAGTGAATGCAGCCGTCACTCTGGGAGAGATCTGCGACATTACATAACAGATGCTCCTGCTGAATCCATATATTGAGAACAGCAAGAAGCACACACTTCCCACTCTTCACCAACAAGGTGCAGGAGTCAGAAAATCCTTCACACAAGGTAAAGTGCTTAGAAATCAACATGTCACCTGAACAGGTGGTCACACATTTCTACACGTCTGGCAGCCTACACAATTTTGTTGTGTCGGAAAAGTACTGGTTTATCTAAATACAGTATACAAACACATTTTTACAAGCACAGAGAAATCCAATTAAGGGCTGTATAGATTATCTAGATGCCTTGCTGAAGCTGTGAAACTGGTGGTGTTGTCTGCAAGAATGCTCACCGAGATCACACAGTCTACAACTGGCTTCTTCAGCGCACTTTCAGCAGTCTCCTTCAGTTTAGTCAGCAGCATGCCTGTGACCTGCTCAATGCTGAACACCCGCTCCTCATCCATGTACATAACCTGGGGTTTACAAGAAATAAGACATACAGTAGTTCAAATAATGAACAGTTAAATAATCACGCCACATTTACTCTAGTTAGAATTTAAAGATGCAGTACAAAGTGTAATATTCTGAGAAAAGAGCATTATGTCACACAAGAAGAGGGGATGAAAGCATAAGCAAAGTGGTCAAAAAGAGATAGCAGGTTTCCCATACTCTTGATAAATCAATGTCAGCTTTGAAAAGTTTGTAGTGCAATATAGTTTCCTTAAAACCATCTTTTTAATTGATTAATAAATAAGGACCTAGATCCTTAAATCTTACTTTTATACCAGTGGATCCAGTTGACATCGGTGCCAGGTCAAACACTAACTTGGACTTGACGGACTGGACGTAAGGGTCTGAGAAGGCCCTGCCATGGAATCGCTTGAAGGCCTGAACTGTGTTTTTGTAGTTGGTAACAACCTGAACAACAAGGATAATAATAATAATAATAATAATAATAATAATAATAATAATAATAATAATAATAATAATAATAATAAGTTTAACTACAAGGGAATCTGCTGATGTCACTTTGATATTTGTTATAATGACATTTTGTTTTACCTGGCTCTTCGCAGCTGCTCCTATAGAACGACTGTTTGGTCCGAATGAAACAAATGACCTGTAAACAACAAAGCCTAATGTCAGGGTATAACAGCCAACAGATGAAGCTCCTAATGCACCAATCGTTTCTGAATACAACTGAAATCTGAAGAGAATTAAGTATGACTTTATTTATAACTGTTAAAATTGAATTTCTGAACTCATGAACTCATAAACGTTTACATATAATTTCCAATCATCTGTTACATAACACTGCATCAATACAGTCTAAAATTCTGTGCTCATCCCAGAAAGAGGTCGCGACAGGTTGTAGTAATACTGGCTGTCACTAATACAGTCACTGTCAGAGGAGTCAATGCAACAAGTCTGCTAGAAAATAGACTCAGCAGTCACTGGGCTACAACTTGATCTAAAGGCAGAGCACTATTTTGTGTTTCTGTGGTGTTTTAACATTAACATTAATTGAAGATTTTAAGCAGCAGACACAATTAAATACCTGCAATTAGTACAGTTGACCACACATGCCTTCAATCATCTTCCTGGTTATCTTTAAGTGACTAAACAAACGGACTCACTGTTTCATTTACATATTTAAAAATACTATCAATTATCAAAGAGTGAAAACATATATTTCAACAGAACATATATTTAATCAGAAAAATATAACAGTAATCATACAACCCACATATTGGACTCTACTAATGTCAATATAAAAAAGTACATTGTTCAGCTACTTCAAAGTTAATTATATTAGGAAGATATTTAGGAAGAAAATAGTTATATTCTTAAAGAAAGAAGACAAATTGCTAGAATATTCCAACAAGCTGCTGATGGCTGCTGTCGTCATAGAGAAAATAAAGCTAGGCGCACAATTTGTCACACGGGATGCGCCGGTTATTCGGAGCTATCGCCTTCAACCTTCAAGAACTCTATACCAGGTGCAATAAACACCGCCCTTCTCGTGGTCGTCGGGCGATTCAAGTGAACTTTTCAAACTGCATAGTAACGTTAATAAAACTGTGAGCTTAGCCAAGTTGCTAGCTGAAGGAGATGTAGATTCTGGAAACATCCATGTTTGTCACTGAAATGTTTCAATAGGTTTTACAAATTTAACTATTTAAAAAGACACGTTAACTACAGCACACGGACACAAGTTTAATAACAGCAGCTAACTAGTCAGTAATGATGCGTTCACGTGCATCAGTGTTATTCCAACACCCGGGCAAGACAACTGTCAGAAAATAAAACATCAGCGCAATTATTCCATCAGCAGTCTAAGACATCACGTTAGTATTTAGGTACTCACGGTGTGCATCTGTCGCTGTACTCGTTGGCGACTGTCTCGATTCCTCCGGCTCGGGCTACAGCTACATAACAGCTTTGAAAACCCAAATCAAAACCCACCACTGACATCTTGTCCAGTCAACGTCAATCTACGGTGTGACTTAAAATACAACAAAGATATAGCTGGAGATTGAAAAGTCCGACGAAGCCGTATACTGTAAGACGCTGTGTTAAGTAGGGCTACTTCTAGTCATAATCCACTCTGCCGCCGTTACCGGTCTGTGTGATCTGTGCTGGCAGGCTGCAGCAGCAAGGTGGTCTTACTGACTTCTCTGAGTCTCCGTGGGTTATCGCGAGATTTGGAGCGTTCTAGACATCTCTGGACCTTTCCATAACCATATGAAGGCGTGTCCTCTAATTCCAGAAACGTTTTGAGAAATTTCTAACAATTTCGAGAACATTGCTTAGTATTTACTCTCGGAAGTTTACTCTAAGAACTAATGTGATTCTCTTTAAAAAGCGCTAGTTGAAATGTAGGCAGGTATTCATAAACAAACTCTTAGGGATGTATTTTTTGCATGTGTTAAATCGCAGAAACACATACAATATATTCTTTGCATTATTGTTGTGGTATGGTTTTCTATGGTTCTGGTAAGTGTTTAAAACGTGTATTTTTAATTACCTGTTCTTAATGTGATTTTTTTTTACATTTCAGTTATTATGCATAATATCCATTCACCGCAAAGAATTACAGAAAATATATAAGATAGATGGCCCATGTATTATTTCAAACAACAACAACAACAAACATAAATGGTTTGTATTTTTTGTGTCTGTAGTTTAAACAGCAACTGTTTTATGTCAACCTTATTTTAACGTGATGTAGACAAGTGTTTTGTCTAATTTTTATCTGTCATAATAATTGTTTTAAAGGTGTGGAAGCTGGCAAAAAAAAGTTAAACTTTTTGGCATTTAAATGAACGCATATAGAGCTCATGACAGTACTGCAGTACCCCATTTGTGACGTTTGGGGCGAATGACCGGAAATGCTGTGTATTTTCCGACGAAGAAGAAAAAGTACTCTGCAACATGGCGACACCCATGCATAGACTAATAGCTAGGAGGCAAGCGTGAGTATAATTTATATTTAACTAATTATAACCGGGTCACTTTGTGTACATATTAGTGTTTTATATGTTACTGAGCTCGTCAACATTCACGTCAAATGTTTGAGGTAATTTACGATCACTGCAGCCGATGCTAAGTGGGAACACAAATGCGCCACAGTCTTTGTCTACGATGTAGAACAATTCGATTTATAATTAAATCCTGTGTTCATATAAAAGCCAGGTCTCTCCTTATTCTGTGACTGATCTTGTAAATTTACACGAATAACCAATGCCAGTTTTGTTCATAGGAGAGGAATATATTGTAAGGTGACTTTAGGTAATGACAAAAATATTTGTGGTGCTGTTAATGTTAAACCTTAGGAGTTGGTCGATTGTGTCGGAACCTGGAGTACAAAATTTTGATCTTTACAAATCAAGTAAACAAGCATCAGTTTAACTCTATAGTGTAGGGTCGGGCTTATAAAATGTAAACAGACAACAACAAGACCACGTTTATTGCTTGTGTGGTCAAGAAATCTAACCAAATGGTTCCCATTTCCGAGATAAAACAGTATAAATTCTAGAAATTGCAACGTAGACAGTCATGTACATTATTATTGGTTATTTTTGTCACCTAAATAACAACAACACTCCATTACAGCCACATCAATTGCATTTTTTTTTTTTACAGTTGTAGTGTCATATTTTTAGTCTCATGAAAAGACACTAGGTTCAGATTTGTGCTACTCTGTTGACAGAGAGGCGAACAAACAACATGTGCGTTGCCAGAAGTGTTTGGAGATGGGGCACTGGACCTATGAATGCACAGGGAAGAGGAAATACGTTCACAGGCCATCCAGAACAGTTGAGATGAAAAAGAAACTCAAGGAGAATGAAAATAGAACCCTTAGTATTACTGGGTAAGTTGTCTCTTTCAGGTAGGGAGGTGTTTACTGTTAATTATATTCTGCGACTAAAACACATTGTTTTGCTGTTATGTTGGTCAAATGATTTAGTGTTATACGGCTTGCATTTGATGAGCCACTTGTATTCTATTAAAAATCGGGAATACATTTGAATTGTCATTAGTCTATTGTCAAAGGAAACGCTCACTGAAACTGTTGCTTTCTCTGTACAGACCAGGAACAGAGAAATCCAATGAGAAGAAAATGAAAAAGAAGTAAGTAAAGTGTACGGTTAACCATCAACTGTAAAAACTGTATACACCAATATAGCTCAAACTAATTCAATAACTTGACTGTAGATGTTTTTTTCAGTTTTACTAATTTTTGGAACTGGTTACTTCATACCGACATCAGACTGGATGTCAGCATTTATTCTGTTTGTATTTTATAACCTGTGCTGCATTATTGTCTCACTCTAGTTTCTAAGCTTTTGTTTAAACATTTTGTGACCTGGTCCCACTGTGGATATATATATATATTTTTTTTTTGTCCTTCAACTTCCTTCAGCTTCCTTCAACTTAAAATGACAATTCAGTGGTAAAGCTGCAGTCTGTAACAAGGTTCACATGGATCTGTGTCACACATGAGAGTTTTTTTAGATATCGTGACTCATTGACTACTGTTGTTATTTTCTGCATAGGTGTGTTATTATAGTGTGTGGTTCTGGTGTCAGATTAGTGATTCTTATTTCCTTGCAATTATTACCCATTTTAATGGCTTCATTTAATTGCTCTCTAAAGTTTAGGATGTCTGTCTTTTTGTGATAGCCACAAGGCTGGAGGTTGCCATTCTCATAATATGAATAATAATACCAATAATTAATTATCATTTATCTTACAATGTAAGCAGATAAACATTCATAATACAGTGAATGTAGCATTGAACTGGAAATCATGCTGCTGCCAGCAATTTATTTAAAGTATATAAATGTTAATGTTCACAGCAAGGAACAGATGGAAATTGACAGTTATAATATACCATTGTAAGTAGATTACAATAGGCATGGTGGGAAAAATGGGCGAATCATACCACATTTGGCTTTTTATGGACTAACTTCTATTAGACCTATTGTCCCTTCACTTTGTGCTTTTAGTGTTGTAAACCTGTACCACATCTCAGTTTTTTTAGTAAGTAGCCTCAACATGTTGAGTCACATTCTCATTTTTCCCTTGTTAAATCGCAACACAGAAGCGGCCACTTGATAAGACTGCATTGTTTTCTTTACTCATGTCTCTTCTTGTGCTCTCTGCCACTTAACTCAGGGCTAAAGATTCCAGTGGCAGTAGCAGTGACTCAGACGGCTCCTCTAGTGACTCACCGTCAGACAGCAGCGACTCCTCCAGCTCCTCTTCAGATGACAGCGACAGCAGCAGTGACAGCGACGATGACAGCTCTTCCTCATCTTCCTCTACCTCCTCCTCTTCGTCCTCAGACAGCTCAGGCTCAGGAAGTAGCAGCGATTCAGATCAAGGACCTCCAAAGAAGAAGAAGAAAAAGAAATAAATCAGTAATTGTTTAGTTATTTTATTATTTTCATTAATAAATGTTTACTATACAGTTCTTTTTTTGTTAGGAAAAACTGGACTTGTCATGGTTTCAAAACACATGTCCATTTACTTTTCCTCATGTAATATTTTCTCAAACTGTAGAACTACTGAGAAGATAAATAATGGAGGAAAGCATTGGGTGTATTCATGTTGACTCAGTTTGTACAAAAGTATTTTTTAGTCAGCTTGAATCTATACAGCTGACCTAAGCTAGTAAAACTATACAATAACAACAATCTGAAAGACATACATACTCTTAAGGACACAAAAGAAACATTTTTTTCTTCAGGTTTAAGTTAGTTTGAAATTTAAGATTGAGCTATAAAATTTAGGATGTCTGTTCATTGAACTAAATGTGACTTTTTTATTTTCTGCTGTTATAAAAAAGTTTTGTTTTACAAAAGTGGAACATAACATATTGTAATATGTCTTTTTGCAAACTGAATAATTCCAAATAAGCCTAAAATACTAATCTTGTCTAAGAAAAAAATGATTCCAAGAATAAATGTTTATTTTAGAAGCTCCCGGGTTTGACGTGTTGTTATTTGAGCTGAATTAGACGATGAATCAAAAATGCTTCAACTTCATCAAGTGTAATATGCATTAAATGTGCACACCATAAATATTTTGAATTGCATATTTGTTTTATTCACAACAAGCTACGGTTGTGGAAATCTACATTTTGGTATGTGCCTTAACTCCCCAGGATAGTTATTCTAACCATCCAACATAACATTTTGTTCAGAGCAGGTTTCTAGGTGTGTCAAAGGTGGAGTCAATAAATTAAAGACAGTTGCATGTGTGAACTGGGTGCTACAAATAATGTAAGTGTTTTTTGGGATAGAATCAAGTGTATGACAGAATAGAAATTTATATCTATTGCTTTTATTGCCAAAAGACGTATCACTGTTAGACTAGTTATTCTAATAGTCTGGACCTCAATTAGTAGCAGTGTGTCATTTTTTTTTATTTCCGTCCTGAACGTCATATTTGAGCAACCTGTGCGTCACAGAAGTGTTGCATTCGGTGCTTGTGGGAATTATTCCGAAAATTGTTATTCTTACTTTATTACGGTCTCATTTATACTCTTTTTTTTTAATCAATTATACACCTTGAGTTTAAAAACTTGTGAGAATGGTTCACTACATTTAACTTAGTAAGTCATAGATGCTTTATTAATCTTATAAGCTGTTCACAGAGTCGTTTTGAAAATAAATAATTTTCCAAGACTGTATGTAACACCCTAAAACTATAACTGATGAATTCGCAAAGGACCAGTTGTCTCTATAATGCTAAAAAATAATTCACTACTCTTGTTATATTTACAAAACAAAGAACCAATTCGTTATATTATTGGGTTGTGATATTTCCAACAGCACCTGAAGCGGCACCGCTTGCTACCATCCATGCATCCACTGCTGTCCGTGTTACCTGCTGGCTACTTAACTTAGCTAGCTGAATTACCAATCAGTCACTTCTCTTCACGAACAATAACGTGAACGAAAGACAAAATGATTCTGTTGCGTTCTCTACTCGACACGCAGTCTCGGTTTGAAGGAAAGATGGAGACTCTACATTCGCTTTTAGTCTTTTAGCTGTTGTAACGTTTGGCTGAGTACATTTTGCGTGTAACTGGAAGTGGAAAAGACAAAGAGAAAAGAGCTTTCCAATAGCTAGAATGGTTTGGGCCTAAAAAGAAGATAAGAGGTAAGGACGCCGAATATTTAAATAACACAATTTGACCGTGAACTGTACTTAGTGGCTGTCTGACATTTGGAGTGGGTGTTATTTTGGATTTCCAATAAAATAATTAATGGTTTCAACGGCAGCTAGCTTCTAGCCTAGCCCTTGGACGCTACCAGCGTATTGGTTAGCTAACATCACGCTAAAGCAGATACATGTAGCTAGCGCTGTGGGTAGCATGTTAGCGTCTTGTCGGTGCTCTGTGAGCAGGTTTTGTTTTAGTTTTGAGTTGTGATGCTAGTAAACATTCAATCCCTACATTATTGTGTAGCATATTTGAAAGTATGAACGTGTTATGTTGAGGTCGCGTTTACTGAGGCAGCATCATGTTTTTGTTTCTGTTCTGTTCGCTAACAGGTCATGACGTCTGATGTTTGTTTTGTCGGTTTAGGTGTAGTTGACATAACTTGGACGCATAAGTTTTCTAGAGGTCCTGCTTTGTCCTAGAGACAAGGACATAAGTAGATGGCGTTTAATGCAAACAACGAACGGTGGCTTTGGGTTTGGCAACATGCCATTGTGCCCTAAGAAATGAAGTCTAGCTGAGCTGTCAAGCTAGGGAGCTTTAAATTCAGTACGCAGCTATTCGACTTGCTTGTCATTAATAGTTTCCCCTTACAACCATCGGTTTCTTCAAAGTGATGAATAAAAAGTTTTGGTTTGTTGTCTTGGAGTTTCCACACATCCTGCATTTTATAGACGACATTACCCCCATTCCAGTAGCTCTCTGTTCTTTGTATTGAGTTCAAACCCAAATGAGTCTTTATTACATATGAAGGTAGTTCAATAGTCTAATGTTTCTAGCAAAAGAACAGCAAATGTTTCTTTCTGGGAAGCCATTTTACTTTCCACAGTTGGGGGAAGGGCCAGCAAATACACAAATCCAGAGTCACAACACTGAAAAACGTCTGCAGACAGCAGGGCACGCTGGGCAAACAAAGCAGTCAACTTGTTCCCTTCGGTTGACACAGCTTAGTGGATGAGTCCTAAGGTTGTAAACTAATCTACAACAGGTAGCTGTGAACTGGCAGAACAGGTGTAGTCGAATTTGTTTTAAAAATGCCCATAGTCCATGTATAGTATTAAAACGACCAACGACTTAACGCAAGTACAAAGGTTTCAGTATAGAACATGATTTTAAAATGACTGGGGTTAGCACTGAAGTACAGAGGGAAACCTCAAGCACTAATAATAGAGAAGCAAAATTAGGTGTGGAGCCAAGTGTCACTCATCTGACGTTTTTGTCTTATGACTAAATCAAAACCTGAACTACCGAGATGCTGTGTAAGTGTTCATATTGTATGGACTCTGTAGTATTCTATTCTATATGGAGCCTGTAATGCGAGTCAGACAGTTGTGGTCAGTGTGTTTCTGCTGTCTTGTCTTGTGTTGTGCTCCCTGTGATGTAGCTCTCTGTGAAATCCTCATCGCTTCCTGTTTAGGTTTTATCAGTGGTTTTAGCATGACTGTTTCCTCTGCAGCCAAGCAAAGGGTACAAGCACATTTTCTGTTTTGTGTTATGGTGACTTGTTTGTCCATTCCAGCCAGGAGTGGGAGCATGTTTTCTTTGGCTTTGACACATCTATTGTGCATTGTAGCTGTAGTGCTATGTGGTCTTGCAGGCTGGATATGAGGAAATGAGCAGTACCTAGTTTCAGTCTGTTCGACAACAAGCAGTTGTACAAACTGTAGATCGTGCTGGAATGAGCCAAGGGATTAGGATTAGCGCTTTGTCTTTTCTCCTCATCACTCTCTTCAGATACCCTTTGATGGCTGTAGTCTTTTTTTAAGAATTTAGAACTCGTCACAAACATTTTTACGTTCGCTTTTGTTTCCATTTTCCAAATACAAATTTTGTTCAGCTAACATCTGTAAACTTATACAAGCTCATTTCCTTGACAAAAATGTAAGTTGTTTGAAGACTCTTCCAGGGCCTGCCAGTTTAATTAGCTCAAATCTAATCAGACATCAGCAGCTCTTTTTTTTTTTCATCTCTCGGTGCTGTTGCTCACACAGCAGAAAAAACATGCTGCTCACTGTGTCCTGACCTAATGCATCTGTTCTTTACTTTGCTAGGATGTATAGTCCCATGGAGGTGAAGCTCATTAAGGCCATTTCATTTCACATATCTCCGCATAGATTCATACTGCAAGATACTGCTATGTCTGGAAATTATACCATCAGTCATATTTTATTGTAGGAGTAGGATTCCTTTGAAATGGTAACAAAATTTGCTGGCATAACCTTTTCTCAGAAAGTGCTCTGCATGTAATAACAAATGAATTAGAAGCATAAAATCAAACTGTGTTGTAAAATAGCAATTAATAATGACTACATGAAACGGACATAATACAGATATATATGTAACATAGATCAAGTACTGTATACATGTAACTGTATGCACTGTACGCTGTTCACCAACTAGTCTCTCGTGTTAAGTTTATGTTTGGCAGCAGTGTGCATGAGAGCATGTGGTGATGTCGGAGCTTATTTTGAGGTCCAGCATAGTAAGCTATAGTTTAGCGTGTTTCTGTTTCTAGGTAGGGCAGATAATCCTGTGCCAAATTTAGTCCAGCCTGTTCGTTGGGGAATAAACCTGTGACTGATTAATGGGAAACTATGACATAATAAAGGCTCCTCTGTACCGTTTGACTTTTTGCTGTTATTGGTAGTGATAAGTCATGCTGCAGTATAAATGTCATGATTCCTGCAGTTTTAAGGCTCGGTCATGTTTCAGCTGGGTAATCGTAATTTCTAGAAGGTAAAATTACCATGACTCAGTAGCTGTTCGTTTGTGTCTTGGCAAATAATGCAGTATTAAGAGGAGTGGTTTATGTAGCATAGTGTAGTGATGTAGGGTAAAGGACAGCCTGATGTTACAAACCTTAGGGACATCCATAAAAGCTAATCACATACAAGACACACAACTGTCCTATGAGGAACATTAACAATCCAGTTATTTCTGCACAGCCTCACTCATGATCCTGCCACTCGGTTTGTTAAACCAGTGTTAAGTAAATTAAAAAATGAAAACAATGCAAAGAAAAGCTTCTTGCATAAACTTGTTTGTGACAAGTGTAAGTTGAAAGACGTCCATTGTGACACAACGTGACGCCAATAACGTTTTAATAGCGATGAGGCTGTCCATGATCATACAATCTTGCCCAATATAAACCCACTGACTGCAGTTAGCATGTTGTTAGCACCATAGCATGTTAAGTAATTACTGACTCAGGGCCAACTGAGAATTTGTAAGCTGTTCTGAATGGTATCATGTCAGTCATGTGAAACCTTTTCCTCAGGCTTGGTGTTCACATTTGCTTTAATGACGCAGATTCTTTGCCAATGCTGCCAAGATAATTGAAGGTTGTGTGTCATGTTCCATGAGCAGTGTGGCATAAAAAAAAGAATGCAAGCCTGAACATTTTGTGTGTTGGACCTGGTAGAGTGAAAGGATGTATCTTCTGAGCTCAACTGATGGCACGAAAGCGTCACCAGACCAGAAACAAATGGCTCAGTTTTCAAACTGTACGTTGACACATAAGCATTTGCGTATTATTCACCTCTAGGAAGGTTTACTGGATGTTAAATGTGTAAACACTTCGATAGTAATATGATTAATTGGTTTGTAAGGGTGGACTAATCAAAGGGCTGGGTTGTGATTGGTAAGTGCTCCCATCTCCCTCTGATTCAAATAATGCTCGCCTGCTGGGTGGAGGCTTTCCAGGCAGTGAGTCAGTTTAAATGCTTCGGAACCATCTGAATGAATGGATGTAAGCATTTGTTTAGAGAACATGCCAATCAAGACTTGGAGACTTGTTTTTGATATGTTAATTGGAATGAATAATGAAGGGTTTTAACTCGAGCTGGAACTAAGGAATTCTCAACACTCTGACCTAGTCCTGATTTCGACGTTCCCTTCGCGCACATCCGCTAAGAAATGTTTTCAAATGACACAAGAACAAAGAATTTCACTGATCAATTTTGGTTGTGTAAATGAGTGGCTTTCTGATACTGGCATATATTCTGCGAGGACAAATACGACTCAAGTTGTTGCATCTTCGATTCTTTTTATGTTTTTGATGCATTCGATCTTGACAGCTCTTCTCCCAAAACAGCTGCTTTTCTGATCCAGGTTTGCCCCATTTTAACGCGCCCTGTGGAATGCCTACAGTCAGCAGGTTTGTTCAAAAGCACCATGGGTGGTGACACTGGCTGTGCCCATAGCAGAGAACCCATTGTTCAGATGCATTTGAATTTATTTTGTAACCTGCATTTACGGGTCAGACACAGATGGGGCATGTGGCTGTTTGGGGCTTGTTTGAGAAATGTATTTGGCATGAGGCAGAACCACAAGCTGAATGTGGGCAGTTTTTGTTGTTGTAGGCATAGTGCGATTGGAAACCTGCTGCTGCATTGTGTAGCCAGACTAGCTGTGTCACTGTGCTGCTTAAGTGCAAAGATACATCCTTTTCCTAATAGACCTTGTGAGAGTTTACAAACAGTGGTGCGCTTCCATTTGCAGAAGTAAACTGTTTACTCCATTAAGTAAATGACACCATAATTAAACACCACATGATACAGACTGATTTCCAAAACAATCTGGCAGAATGAGTATTCGCATTCCCCCAAAGCATAGTGTTTTAAACACAAACACACGACAGGTGCCTTTGAAATACTAGTCATTTATATCTTTGAGGTTCATAAAAGGTTTTCTGGTAGGCTTTGGGATGGGTGATCTAGTTTAAAGAAGTGATCAGTGATGAAACAGGAACATAATCAACATGTGTTTTTAAAGCTCATATATTAAAAGAGAATGTGTCAGTTTTGTGTTTGGATCTTTTTGTGATTTTGCAGGACTGCAAAACTGTGATGGGATTTAGTTTACCCTTTTCTATAAATGCTAACATTTTCTGATTTGATATATTTAAAAAAACAGTTAAGTTGACATTTAAAAAGACCACCATTTCTTTCTTACTGGTCATATCTGAAAGTTGAGTCAATACTAATGGACTTCACCTACTAGTCATAGTTCAACATACATACATGTTTTAAGAACGGCTCTAAATGGCCACAGCAGCCAGTCAACTTTGTAAGAGTCAAATCTTATGCTGATGTATTATTGCAACATGATTATTAAGACATTTGTTAAGGTGTCATCATCATGCGTGGCTGATGAAAACGTCTCCTGTTTGTTTCAGCCTGTGTCGCTTTAAGAGGCTGGACCGGTGCGTTGCCCTGGGCCCCGGGCTAGTGTGGGAAGGGGGGAGGTTGTTGTCAGCGAGGCAGGCTGATTGGCTGGGCCCTGCTCAGGGCAGTGACATCACACGGAGGAGAGGCCCTGTGGTGTAAAATAACATCTCCTTATATGGGACGAGGTGGAGCGTACCATTGTCGCACAGAGGGGGGTTGTGTTCCCCTGCTGTTCTCCCTACGTGTCCTGTAAAGGTGAAGTGTACATTTTATTAGTTACTAGTTTATTTAGTAGTTTTTAAACCAACTTGTATTTGTTTGTCTGTAATTGCAGTGTTGACTCCTGCAGCACACACGAATACTTACATTATACAGTTTTTACAGAGCTCTTTTCTTTTTTTTAACATTAAGTTTTTTTGTTCTTCTGATTTATTTAGCTTTTCCTTCTAATATTGTTACTATGCATAATTGTGGTTTTGAGTGATGTGCTCCTGCCAGATTGGATCGTCTGGTGCTCAGCTTCACATTAGACCTACATAACCTCCTTCTACAATGCCATCTTTCTCTTTCGATTTCACTCTTAACACTTACAACCCGGTACATGCACACCCCCATCCACATTTCACCTCCATGGTTCTCCACACACACTTTAACCACATTAAGAGAAACAAAAGCCGCGGCTGCCTCTAAAACTTCACTTAATATGCACCTTCCCCTGCCGTTTGCCGACATGGTATCTCCTGAGAACAAGGAGTCACCTCCCCTCCCTAATTCAGATTTGTCTTCACTCCAAGGAAATACATTGTACCTTCGAATCGAGTAAAAGAACTGAAGTTACTCTCTCAGCTGTAGATACTTTTAGAAAGGTGCTTTTCTCTGAAGGAGGTTGGCGGAGAAACTTAGCCTGGCAAGTCATGCCAAGAATACTTCTGAATCCCTGGGAGAGCCTCTGAACCCTCCTCCCCTCCTCCTTCCAATGTTTCAGTGGTTGGGGCCATGGCCTCTCAGTCAGGGTAAGAAATGCACAACTAGTTGACTGCTTTACTTTTTCCTCTGGGTGTCCGGTAGCAGTAAAGCCCCTAATTTCATCTTTGTCTGTGTATGTAAATGTTTAGGTATGTACACAAGTCACAGTGGAACGTTTTTGCCTGGCCTTATGTAATGGCTGTGGCACAGAAGCCCAGTGCTGTTTACATGTTTTGTCTGATAAATATCAGTTCTTCCCTTTTTCTTGCTCGTGTTGAGGACGTGACCTAGCGGTTATTTTGTGACTTGGGAAGACACAGATGAGCTGATTAATTTAGGTACACAGTAAACTGCCATTTCAACTCCACAGACTTTGACCTTTTTAGTGTGGCTCGTACTGTTGCTGCGTGATTTCAGAAAGCATAGGTGGCTATTACAGTTCAGTAGTAATGCATATCATCTCAGCTTGTGTGTTGTGTAAGAGGTGATTTGCTTAGGCAAAGCCTTTGTTTTGAAGCTATATGCATTGCATTATTTTAGTCTGGTGCTAGTGATCCATTCACGCTTGGCTCAGTTCTGTTGATTGTAGGCCTGGCCAAATATTTCAGCCCAAAGTTTATGCATAATCTTTGTGTTTTAAAGAAGTAAAATAGAAATGAACTTTAGCTTTGGCTGATTCCCACTTAGTCCTGCTACTGGGATCAGGCATTATGCTGTTTGCTTTTAGACCTAATTGTAGAGGCCACTATTTGAGCTTCGGGAGTTCAGTTGTTGGACCACAAATAACTGCAGAAGGTCTTAGAAATGTAAGATTAAATACTAAGGTATGTTAGAATTTCTAAATAACATTCTGATCATAGTAGCTTTGTAACATTTCTTTCTATGCTTCACCATTGTTTTCATGGCCACATTTTTGTGCGTCATGGTGTGACAGACGCAGGTTCCGGTCCTCCATATTGTAAACATTGGCCTACACATGAGGTGACGGGGGAGAAAGTCTAGTAATTTGGAGGCTTCTCAGGAAGCAGTGGGTTGACATGAAAACCTCTTTGTGTATCTGTAGAAAAACAATTTTATATACAGTACTCCACTGTGTTGAAACCAGCTTCACCCCCCCCCCCCCCTACACGTTTGGGGAAGGTTTTCATATTTGCTCATGTGGACATCACTTTGTTTTGTGATGTTTTCCGAATAAGAGTTAACTGTTCAAAGAAAAGCTGTCCTGTTCTGGATTGTTGAAAAATTTTGCTTCCTTTTGTCCTGGTTTTGAATTTTAGTTCTGTGGCCCGTTAGAAGCTGGTTGAGTCTGGATACGTGCTGCACAGTGACACATCATATCACGTCACTACACACAGTTTCCACGTCTGCTGGTCTACTTCCTTTTTTTCTCAACAAGAAAAGGACACTTGGCAGTTTTTCATATAGTCGAAGGTAGACCAACATGGCTGATCTATAGCTTTCAGTTCACTCCTGTATGCTGTAACTTGACTTTACAGGGCGTAACCTACTGTTTAGTGAAAACAAACAGATCACTTCAGTTGGTTTGGCATGGACGTGAGCTGATTGTTGGCCTGAGGCACTTAATCGTTTAGCATTATGCTAACATTGTCCCATTCACACGTGCAGCCCTCGTCTAGTTCTAAATCCCTTATCTCAGTCTGGTCAGTTGAAATGTAGATATTTGTTTGTTGGACTTGTTTAACTGGTTTTAACTTAAACCACAGAGTGTGGATAAAACCCAAGTGTTAAGATAAACATCATGCTAAACCTACTAGCATGTAATTGGAGGAGGTTGTCTACATTCTGTACTAGGTAATCAGCGGTCAGTTCAGTTGTAGCACATGTTATTATACAGTGCTGCTCCAGAGGTGTGTTGTTTATCACAGGGTTCAGGCTAAAGCTGGTTCTTAGCTGTGCTAATGCAACGATTGCTAGTGATATTTCCTTCACTGGGCTTTGGTTTCATGTAGCCTAGTGATTGTGTGTAAACCATGTCTGTTATGAGTAACAACTGACACTTAAGTAGGGTGATGATGTAAAAAAGGGCAGACACCAGCGGAGGTTGGTTGGGAATTTACTCATGGCTTCCTGATAAACAGTCAGATGTTGTAACAAACTGTATAATATATATGAGGCTAGTTTTCATGTAAGATATGTAGCATTTTTTTACCCTTAGTATCTTTTTATGCTTTCTTGTGCGTAGTGTCTTCTTCCTGATGTGGAATCGGATCTTTATCTGCTTCTCTTCATCAGCCACAAGTGGTAAGATTTTAAACCCCCTCGTGTGTTGTTTATAATGTAGGAGGAGGTTGGGTGGCTCCTGCATAATTACACTCTGTCAACAGCCTTAAAGTCTTTGTCAGTGAACAAGCCTGATGCTGTTGACTTGGAGTGAGAGGTGACACGCCTGGCTGATAATTTGCTTGTTTCTAATTTCAAAGATCTGTGGTTTCCTTTTGTTAAACAAAGTGCACAATTTGTTTAATGTCAGCCTAGCTCTTCCAATGAACACACGCTTGCTCCTCTGATTTCAAGGTTTTGTCTTGTTGTTGCTACCATTTTATCACATGTTCATGCATTTGGTGTTGTTTCTTTCTCTGGAGTGTATACCTGCATCTACTTTGGACTTCCCCCTTAAATGGCTTTTATGTTTTTACCACACACATGTTGTTCAGAAGGACAGAGTGTTCAGTTGCCAGTTATGGAGCCAATGGCATTAAGCTGCAGGTCATAATGGTAGGCTATCATTTCATTTTTATGACTTGTATTATTTTGTATTTCTGGGAAGACTTAGATATTTTGTGAATGTCGTGTTCAGAGTCCTGTGTTTCCAGTCTTTTACGATCACCGATACTTTATTATTAGATTTTCATGTTTGGTGAGCTGGCACAATTACCAATGGCTGTAAAAAACGTTGAGTATGACGAGGCAAAATAAATCCATCGGTACTTGAGCAGACGTTCAAATGTACCATCTGTGAAAGGAGATTATTCACAGGAGAATTAGGGTACTGCACAGTGTCTAGACCGTCCTAATCCTATTAAAGATTACTTTCTCTGCATATCATGTCTGTGATCTGCCTTGTTGTTGTGTGTGGTTTCACTAATAATGGTGCTTTTTGTGGTTTACCAAAAAACGGTGACTCAGTGTACAGGGTAGAAAAAGGCAGCTGGACTGTTATTCCCAGCTTTCTCCTCTCATGTGTTCAAATTCTAAAGCCATCCCAGACTTTCTAGCTGATTAGAAATGGGGGGGTACCTGGTTCAGTAGTTAGTATAGTAGTATAATAGTTAGGAAGATGGTTGTATTGCCAAACATACATATTGAACCTTTAAGTAATAGTAATGTGTGTTTTTCTGGAGAAGTTTTCTACTCTCTCATATCTAATACTCCCTTATTCAGGGAATATTAGATGAAAACCCAAAGTTGGTGTACATGTGTAAATCCATCATGGCAGGAAATAAAAGAAAGCCAAACATTAGCGAAGTTTATTTCAGACAATAACTGTCACACGTTTCCTTTTATTTATGTCCAGCCTTTATAGTATGTGTGTGTTTTAATGACCTATTATTCTGTTTATCAGCAACATGAACCGTGAGGACCGGAATGTGCTCCGAATGAAAGAAAGAGAAAGGAGAAATCAAGAAATTCAACAGGGAGGAGGAGGAGGAGGAGAGGCCTTTCCAGCGAATTCCCCTCTCTTCCCTGAACCCTACAAAGTGGTAAGTCAACATTGCCTCAATTGCCTCACACTGTTAACTGGCAATTATTGGTCTGGTCAAAGGAATTTGTAATTGACAGGAAGTGAAAACTGCACCTACTATCAAAAGCATTCATTTCAATGCAGCTTTGTCATCAATCCTTCCAGTGCCTTTACTCTGAGCCTGCTTTGTTAAATAGCCAAAAGGAATGTTTAGCTTCAGGCTGTGTTATTTAAAGTCATTTGTTATCAGGGAACATCTATAGGGAAACGTTCCTGACTTGCAAGTCTGGTTTATTTTTCCACCAATGCACTGACCCCAAAATGAGTAAAAGTTTACTCTGACATCACCTGCTCTTGTGTAGTGCAGCTGTACCGGTAAATACGACTTCCTTCCCTCCACCTGTGTCTTCTGTACTCGTACACACTTAGACACGGCCCAGCTCCCGCCCAGCCAATATAGTCATAAAGAGGATCTTCTTCCTCTGTTCTCGTTTAATCTTTGCCACTAACCAGATTGGGAGGAGGTAAGTGGCTCCTCTCCTTAGTAAGCGCTAAAGTAGTGAGAAATGTCTCCTGACAGGTTGAAGGATAGAAGGTTCACAGCATGTTTTAAGCCACAATAAAGACTAAGTAAAAGGCTGACTTTGAACAGTGACAGGTGACCTTTGTGTAGAAAAATTAAAAAGCATCTTTCCTTCACAAACAGTTTTTAGGGTTGACATGTTGTCTCCACTCTGACTTTTCCCTCCTCCTGTCGTGCTCGTTTCAGTGGAAGTTTACTGTTTTTTGCAGAAAAGGCACACAGCTGCAGCTGTGGCCTCCCAGATGTAGACCTGCAGAGCAGTAACATTTTATGACGCAGAGTTTGTTCGATCTTTTTACGGAACAAGAATCCCAATCGTCGACGCTGATCTTGTAGTTTGTAGATGGTGTGATTGTTTTTAACTTGAATAGCTCTTAGCAAACCTTACTGGGTATCTTTATTCTACTCTAGGCTTGTTAGATCATAGCATGTACTTTAAGCTCCGAATACAAAGTGAAACTAAACCTCTTTTTAAGCAAAGTAGGTGATGTTACAGTTCACCGGTTGCAAACATGAGCCAGGCGGTGCTAGCAGGAGGTTGTAGAAGTGCACGTTATGAGCAAGCGAGTTAAATTTCCTGCTACAGATAACGGCTTAGGTTTCCACACTCTCCGTGAGAGTCTGTGAGACAAGCAGAGGTCTGAGGCTGCATGTGAAACTGGATATTCTGCACATACTTCTGTCGCAGGCAGGTCTGCTGGAACCCGTGGCCTCAGAGTGATTGATTAACCTCTGTGCAGGGACTATGGGTAGACTCTTATCTGAGTTTGCAGATGGGTGTGGGCTGATCTGGCTCCAGCTTGAACAAACTGGTTGGTTAGGCCTCTCTGTCTTACGTTAACTACTTTGAAGCTTAGCTGTTCATGCACAACACTAGAGAATGAGTCATGACCAATGTTAATATTGCATTGATATTTAATACATTTTCTATATTTTCAGTGTTTTTTAAACCATTAACAAATATTAAACTTGAGTCCCTAATAACAGTTTATTCTTTCCCTTCCTCCCTCCTCTCTATTTTCATTTCTCTCTGCCTTGCTTTTCTTTCGTCATCACACTGGCGTCTGTCCCACCTCCTTTCCCTTTTTCTATTTCTCTATTAAGTCCAGCAAAGAAGATAAATTGTCCAGCCGTATCCAGAGCATGCTGGGCAATTACGACGAGATGAAAGAACCCATTGGTGACACACTTCCAAAGCTTGGCGGTAAACCTTCTAACAGCTCGTCTTCCTCTGAGGAAAAGTCAGGCCCACCTTTGTTTGGTGGTGAACAGCGTGGTATTAGTGGTGGTGGCAGCAGCCAGAGCAGTAAGTGGACTCCAGTTGGCCCCCCAGCAGGTGGATCTTCATCACAGCCCCAGAAACGCTCAGGACTCCAGGTTGGGCACAGCAGCCAGCGTGGCAACGGGGGCAGTAGCAGCAGCAGCAGCAGCAGCAGCAGCAGTAGTAGCCAAAGACACGGAGGAGAAGTGCGGGAGAAGAAGTCAAGTAAACACAGTGGGGGATCCGAGCACTCAAAGTCTCACACATCAAGTCCGGCAAAGGGCTCGCTGAGCTCTAGCCACTCACGGAGCTCCCTGTCGACTGAGCAGCATCACAGCAAGGAGCGCTACCGCTCCAAGTCCCCACGAGAGGCCAACTGGGACTCACCCTCGCGGGTTCACACCTCCTTCAGCAGTGGACAGCACTCGAGTCAGGCCTTTCCCCCATCTCTCATGTCCAAGTCCAGCTCCATGCAACAGAAGCCCACAGCTTATGTCCGGCCTATGGACGGCCAGGAAACGGCAGAACCCAAGAGCTCGCAAGCAGAAAGCTACAGCGGACAGTCCCACAGCAACACCATGGGAGAGATGAAGTCCAACGGCAAGGCATCGCTTTCCAAACTCAAGATTCCCTCGCAGCCTGTGGAGGTACTGCTTGATTTGCAGGCTTTTCCCTTTTTCATTTTGTATTATACATATTCATAACTGTAGGATTGAGAAGATGCATATAACAGTACAAAACTGAAAAGACAAGTAGACACAAAAAGACCCTTTAAAATGGCAGAACTGTTCTTAGAGCATATGTTTGTCATCGCTTAATACCTATTAAATTACTTCAGTGTGCTGCACATGGTCTGAGGGAACTCACAGACCCCATAAAATGCCTATAGGATGACTCATTGTAACCAAAATGGAAGACTCCTCTCACCTGCTGCACTGACGTCACGTTCATGAACATGTGTGCTGACCATGATGTTTTCTGTCTTTAGGGACCCGGCGATGCTAACTGTGTGGATGAAATTCTGAAGGTATGTTCACAGAAACATTTTAGTAAAAACTCGCCGCCTCGAACGGCTAAATCCTACTGACTTGAGTCATTGAGCGAGTGCTTCACTTTGCTAGCACCTTACAGCTCATTTACACATTTTTCCATGTGTTTATTTTTTTCATCTTTCAGGAAATGACTCAGTCGTGGCCCCCTCCGCTCACAGCCATCCACACTCCCTGCAAAACGGAGCCCTCCAAGTTTCCATTCCCTACGAAGGTCAGCATTTCACCAGTGACTAGTATTAGTTTCAAAAGATTATATCACATGATTCATTAATTTGGCTTATCTACAATTTTTTTTTAATGGCACTGACAGCCCTTAAAACATACAGCTAATATAGAGAAACCTTGCTGGATAGTTTTACAATAACAAGGTTTTTTTTTATTTTATTTACATTTTGCATTAATGGAGAAATAAAGTAACCACTTTCTATTTGACTAGATTTATTTTATTGGGAAGATCATATAAATTACTTTTCTTTTTCAAACCTTCAGGACTCTCACACTTTTCCAAGTGGACATAGTGAGTATTTCACACACTTCAGACCTTTTCAAAAATTATATTTTTTTGTCCAATGTTCGTAGTTCTGTGTATGAATATTGTTTATTAGACTCTTTTGTGTTCTTGTTAGAACGAGGCAGTTCTTCTAAGAGCTCTAGCAGCCACCAGCCCAAAGCTTGTGAGGACCCTCCAACGTAAGTGTTTTATTTCCCCAACTAAGAATGCATGAGTTAAGAATCCTGAACTAACCAGGCAGGCATCGATACCCTCTAGAACCAATGTAGACATGGCCAGCACTGCCAGCCTACAACTGTTGAACTGCTGTAATGGGAGAAGATATGATAATATCTCTTAATATTTATTGCTGTATCTCAGGATGCTGGAAGATGACCTGAAGCTAAGCAGCAGCGAGGATAGTGACGTAGAACAGGACTCTGCCAAAAATGTCTCAAGGAACACATCAGCAAGGTAAAACAGCGAGCGCAGAAAATGTATGTTGTATGTAACTTGAACCAGCTTCTTTTGTTGAGGCCATGTCAGGAAGTTTGGTCAAATGTGGCTGGTTGAGCATTGTTGTTTAGTCTGGTATCAGGATATCAGGACACACAGTGTGTACAAGACAACATTCAAAAGAAGTTGTGATGCATTTGTCAGAATGCTCATTGTTTTCCTTCTAAGTGTCCTCTAAACACTAAAATTATTTTATTAACTCTCCTGTACCAACAGCAATAACAGTGAAGAAGCAGATCAATCGAGGGACGATTCCAGCAGTCACAGCGGCTCAGAGAGCAGCTCGGGTTCGGACAGCGAGAGCGAAAGCAGCACGACAGACAGCGAAGCCAACGAGCCCCCGCGGCCCACCTGTCCCGAAGTAATCACTTAAATTAAGCTGTAATGCTATGCTATTTGGTGCAGAGTTCTCAGTGCCACTAAATGCTTCTAGTTCATTTCAAGTTGTGGTAACTTATTGTTTGACAAAAGTATTTTATTGTTTAAGACTTTTATATGTGTATCTTGTTTAAAAAAACATTTGTCCTGTTGCAACCATCCAGCCTGAAGAAACCCCGGCAAACAAGTGGCAGCTGGACAACTGGTTCAAAAGGCCCAAACAATTCTCCCCAGCCTCTCCAGTAGACAACAACAACGTTCCAACAAAGTGCAAGAAAGACGGACGAGATAACGGCTCAGGACGTGGCTACAGTGGCCAGGGAGGGGGGACAAAAGACTCCGCGGCACCCACTCCAACCAGAGACTTACGGGCAGCACAGAAAGGTGCAGAGGGTGGCCGTGGGCGTCAGAAATCCCCCGCCCAGAGCGAGGGCAGCACCAATCCACGAATCCGTGTTGGGAAAAAACAGCCGAAGAAGTCAGAGAAGCCGGTGGTGGAGGAACCCAAAGGAGGTCTAAGAGTGGAGAGTGAACCAGCTCCAGAGGTCCCGCCCCATCGGCCCAAAGCTGCGACCAAGGGTTCCCGCAAACCCAGCATCAAAAAAGAGCCCAAGTCGTCTCCTCGGCCCACGACCACCGCTGTCACGACCACTGCAGATAAACGCAAGGCCAAGGCTCCCACCAAGACCTCCCAGAAGTCTCGAGAGTTTGTTGATACGGACTCTTCTTCCTCAGACTCTGAGGGAAATGACAGCATCCCGTCTTCCTCCCAAACGCCCAGGTGCACAGACAGAATCAGGACGCCTGTGTTTTCTTTGGAAGAGAAAGACCTTTTGTCTCCACTCAGTGACCCTGAGGAGCGCTACCCTGCAAGGCCGCCTCAGCAGCAGGTTTTACTAGTGAAGATAGGTTAGTTAAACCTTTTTATAGACAAAAAATAAAACACTAATGCCCACTGTATTCTGTATTGTTGGTTTACACTAAACTGCTCTCACTTTCCTTTCCTTCACATTTTGGGCAGATCTCACCTTGTTGTCCAGAGTCCCAGGACGGCCTTACAAGGATCCAGCAGAGATCAAAGTGGAGAGGGAAGACTCTCTAGACAGGGACAGCAAAGACTTCAGCAAGCAGAGCACAGACAAGAGCTCTAGCAAGGCCAAGAGAAAACACAAGGTAGAGCAAATTTCACCGCTTTTAGAAATTAAACATACTGGATTCACTTCAGCAACACTGACAATTTTAATATTATGTCTGTGTTTTCAGCATGACCATGCACACTTAACATTTTTCTTTGACAGTAGTCATTCAATATGACATGATCTTAATACCAGTGAGAGACATTTAAAGCTTAATGTTAGGTGATGCTGCTGTGTCTTCAGAATACCCAAGTACCTGTAACCTATAAATACCTGTATCTTTAGAATGATGAAGACGGCACGAAACCCGAGAACAAGAGACGCAAGGTTGAGGATAAGTCTCTATCTCATCATAAAAATAGCAGTAAAGAGTGAGTATTCTTCCTTTTCCTCCCTATTATCTAATAAAACTATATATTAGCATCATCAAAATCATTATAGTAAAAGATCCGTAATGTTGCTTTATCATAATATCACCTCTGCTGCATTTTCCTCATTTTGTTTTTGCAGTTTTAATTCAATTCAATTATTTGATTTCAAGGTCTAAAAGGTCTTTGGAAAAGAAAGAGGAGCCGGTTCCTTCTCCGTCCATGTCTGGACTGCAGCGGACGCCCAAGGCAGAGCATCCTAGTCGGAAAAGGACAGTCAGCCAGTCCTCCACATCTTTGTCCAGTGGGACAGGAAGTGGAAAGGAGGGCAGTCACAGCACTAAAGGCAGCTCCACCTCTAAACATAGAAAAGGAGAGGACAAGGGACGTAGCACACGGGATGGCAAGGTGGGCATGAATAACCTTATCACCAGACATTTGCTGTCAGTGTGTTGCTGGTGGAAGTCTAAGCCTTTATTTATTATTAGGTGTATGATTTCCCATGAGAACTCAATGGGAGCAATGTTCTGATTTTTGGAATATTGAAATATTTGGGTCTAAATTGTACATTTCCATTATTCATGTAATGTTCTATATTTCAAATACATTTTCAACACCTTTTATCTTTCACTTGAAATGCTGAGACCGCTGTATCTGAAACTTTATCCCCCTCGTTTGCTGTCTCTGCAGGAGAAATCCTCAAAAGGTTGTGATAACCAGCTGGCTGTGCCTCCCCTCTCCACGGATGGCTCAAGGTCTCAGAGATCCAAGCTGGTGTTTGAGGACAGGTAAGAGTGTTTTCCACTGAGGTTTAACCCCTTAGTGGGACACAGCTTCTGTGGGGATCAAGGCTGAACAGATGGGCCTTTACGCTGTGAAGGTGACATAAATGTTCTGTTCAAATGGCTCTGTCCTCTTTTAGTAACAGTCTAGTCTGGATTCTTATTTTTAATTGCAAACCATTGATGCAGTTGAATAAATAGGGATTACTTTTTGTGTACATTAATAATTTTGTTTGTTCCATTGTTGTTTCAGAGTCCATTCAGCAGATCACTACTTACAGGAGGCTAAGAAACTGAAACACAATGCAGATGCACTGGTAAGTGATTACCTACGGGAACACAGTTAGCATGTTCCCATCATTGCTTGTTCAAAATAGTTATTTCCTCCAGACACAAATTAATAGTGATTTCAGCTTTATAATGTTGTTTTCTGTCTCTTGCAGTCGGACCGTTTTGAGAAAGCCGTTTACTACCTGGATGCTGTGGTGTCTTTTATTGAATGTGGTAATGCACTGGAGAAAAGCGCCCAGGAGGCCAAGTCTCCCTTCCCCATGTATGCTGAAACAGTGGAGCTTATCAAGTAAGGACAAACAGAAAAACCTGTGTGTGTGCGTGTGTCTGTGCATTGGATTGAGTAAAGGGGAATGTTATAGAGCTCAGACCTATTTCTACTAAAGACTAATTGATTCTCTTAATGTTCAGATACACTATGAAATTAAAAAACTACATGGCTCCAGATGCTACGTCAGCAGACAAAAGGCTAGCTGTGCTTTGGTAAGTAGCGAGTCTGACAGGTGTTATCTCGTCCTTTTGCTGCACCCGGTATTTGAAGTCCTTGGTATTCGAATAAGAAGACTGATTTTAATCTATATTTACCAATTGCCTTTCCAGCCTGCGTTGCCAATCCCTTCTCTACCTGCGGTTGTTCAAACTGAGGAAAGACAGTGCACTAAAATACTCCAAAACACTTACAGAACACTTAAAGGTATGTTTGTTTCCAGGAAACTAAAATTTTGTTTCAGTTGGCAAATTGTCAAAAACATCAAGGACATTATATAAAATCCATAAACATTGCTGACATTGGTAAATGTGTAACCTGTTCTCTCTCTGCCTGATTTTGTTTGACAGAATTCTCTGAGCAACACCCAGGCTCCCTCTCCTGGAATGGGAAAGTAAGTTACGGCTTTAGCAGTTGGGAGGATAAAAAAATAATCAGGGGAGACATCTGTGTTTTTCACACACACATGTGAAACTGCTCAACGTGTACGTAGCTGCTCTGAAGCCTCTCGTCACCACGTCTCTCCGTTTTTGTTTCTGCATACAGTAAGGCAGCAGGCATGCCCTCTCCAGTGTCCCCCAAACTGTCCCCGGGCACCGCCAGTGGCTATTCATCAGTCGTCAGCAGCAGCAGCAGCACCAGCTCGTCTGTGAACATACCTCAACGTATCCACCAGATGGCTGCCAGCTACGTCCAGGTCACCTCCAACTTCCTGTACGCCACTGAGGTCTGGGACCAAGCTGAGCAACTATCCAAGGAGCAGAAAGGTAAGACTCCCCTTTTGTCCGAGCTTGAACGCGAGAGCTAATGGTTTTTAACTGGTTCTGCTTTTGTCACTGTTTTCTCAGACTTCTTCTTGGAGCTGGACAAGGTGATGGGTCCTCTCATCTTCAACACCAGCTCCATGACAGAACTGGTGCATTACACACGGCAGGGCCTCCACTGGCTGCGCCTGGAAGCAAAGCCCGTTCCCTAGCAAGGACTCGCTCCCTGCGCGCTGCTTCCACAAGCACACACCCACACACCTCGACCTCTTTTGTTCAGCAGCATGTGCACAAGCACGGTCCACCTCTGGTCCTCCATCGACGCAAACACAGAAGCGATAAACTTCTCAGACATGTCTCCAACACTGTGTTCATTTTTCTACACCAGCTTGCCAAAAAACACTGAGCAATTTAGAAAGGTGTCCTGCCTGCCACAGCACCACGTGGGGAGAAGCATCAGTACTTCAACACGGGAATAAAGAGCTTATGGCCACGCTTAATGGACCAGCATTCCTACCACATCCCAGAGGGCCATGTTTTTATCTCCTTGGCATGGAAACGCTGAATCCTTTATGATACAGACACTAAAAATGAGGTTTGGTTTATTGGCTACTTTGGCTTTTAAGAGTTTCTTTTACTTCACCAAAGTACCTCCCACAAACACCAAAGGTGCTTTAAAACGAAGGTTTCTCTTTATAATTTTTGTGCCTTGTATGTGAGCTACAGGAAAACATTCACGTATCATCTCTGGGTTTTTGTTTTGCTTATCACGGTTGTCCTCGTGCATCTTAACCTTTTGGCATGTGATGGAAGCTGGCAGCCTTTCAGTTTTAAACAAAATCCCCTTGAAACATTTAGGTGCAGATGGTTTTGGCCACTACTTGTTAAGATAATGTTTTCGAGCAGTACTGGGTAACCTTGTATTCCCATCTGTGTGCATGACAGATAAACCCTCATGACACATATTTTTATAAATGTTCTATTTATTACCGTATTGGTTTTAACAGTGTAATCTTTTAGAGTCATGAACTTCTAGAAAATGAAATGTTGCCTCATTGTTGGCGTTTGTTCAAACCACTATGGTCTTGTTGCATGTATGGAGCAGCGTGACCCCTATGGGCCACCAACGGGAGCATTTTGACTCTTGCGCTTAAATAAAACCCATTTTAATGTTCTCTCAAAGAGATCTTCAGCTTCCTCGAAGCGCCACGAGGCAAGCCGCCTCCTGTGAAATGTTTTTACACTTTTAATTTGTTCATGGAGACATTTCCTCTGGAGACTCCCTTCCGGATAGTGTTATTCTGTCTTTGATCCCTTGTGTTCTCAGTGTATTTTCCCAAGGAACAGCAGGGAGTGTCTGAGTATTGATCTTATTCACACATACAATGCAGTTATTATACATCACAGATTATAATAACGGCCCTAATGACCACTAATGTGACAGCAAAATCAAATTCATCAGTTTATAGCGGGAGACTCATCAGTGATGCAGGTTAGCAGTGTTGCATATATATATACATATATATATATCTATAATTATATATTTCAATTTAGAAGTATAACAGCTAATATAGAATTTATTTATATACCGAGCAGCTTTTTTTCCCTTTCTGGCCAAGCAGAAGTATAATTTCTTTTAAAACAGGGTTGAGCAGGACTTTCAAGATGCAAAGTATTTGTGTGTAGTCGTTTCTATTTAAAACAATAATCATACTTGTATTACCAGTAGATGAGAACGGAGTCAGGCTGATGTGACTATGGTTCAGCCGGCCGGGTTACAGATGTAACAGTGTACACCAGCTGTGCAAGTATGAACATTACTGTTACTTAAAATGAGCAGTTTAGGAAACATTTCTGGTCTTAAGTAATCGTCAGTGACATCTTTTTTGTTTTATGCCTCTTGTCTGATAAAAGACGCTGGAAAAGATCAAACTGAGGCCGAATCATATTCATGGAAGTTTCAGTTAATCTGGTTCTAGCTGTTGGTAAATGAACTTAACACTAAAATGCCAGAAGGTGAAATGACTTTGGTGGACATCACTTTTCCGTTTCAATTAACGTTCATCTCAACACAACAAACCTGTAGGACTGCGATTTGACCTCAGCTTGACCTTCTTTGTGTGTTTTCTTTTCTTGCCTGACTCCCTGGTCTTTATTGTAGGAGGGGATACTGTTATTTCCTCTTGCACTTGAAACATTAAAGTCAGAGGAGGTGTTATTTTAATCTATGCAGGATTTTTACACAACTGTTTTTGTGGGGGGTGGAAGACTTAATTTTTTTTTTAACGCTTGGGATTTTTTCCCTGCATTTTTTTCCCCTGTCTCAGCGAGAAACCTGTTATACTCAAGAGTCCAATGCCTTTAGATTTTGCAACTTTGTGTACTGGTTTAGTATAAATATGTATATAGATCTGTTTTTTAACCAAACACAGATGGCTTGAGGCATTTTGTACTTAACGCTGGAGGCCACTTTTCTCATAGGAATTCCTCTGTGGGTTTTGCCAGCCCAGTCAATGTCTTCATACACTGGTACACTTTGTAAGTACAGGTCCGCGCCTTGTAGTCAAATGTACAAATTTAGTATTGGAATAATTTTTAGCTGTTTGCTACTTACACTTATTTATTTTTCTGCCCCTTTGCTTACATTTTTTTCTATTTTGCCTTTTTCTTGAATACCATTTTATGAAGCAGGAAGATGTAAATGTACTGGGGTTGTTGATGAGATTTCCTTGTAAGTAATTAATATTAATTCTAACTTGAAAGAATCCAGGGTAAGAAGTTCGTTTTTTTTTTTTTTTTTTTTTCTTCAGTAGGAAGATGTTAACACTTGCATGTTTCTATTTAAATACAAATGTATAAATTGTAAATATATCATTTCTTTTAAGGGTGAATTTCTACTACAGGATGACATTTTTATTAAATTTAAAAATGCTGTAAATACATGTGATATATTTTATGCACATTATCTCCATCCCACTGTGGACTTTTGTGTTCTCTTCTTCCTCACCGTTACAGATGACATCTCGTCTCTTAACGCTGTTTATCAAATTGATTTCTGTCGTTCTCTTACTATGCTCGTTCACTTCTGTCTTCTGCTTTACTGTCTCTCAGTATCATGTCGCCACATAATCATTAATGTCTCTTGATCCAAGTGTGACTATTTTGTCTTCTCTGTATTTGGAGGCGTGTATCGCTCATGAAATGTATATTTCTGATTTCACGAGCAGGATGGAAGGCGTGTACAGTCCTGTTATGTAAAACCACGTCTTGTTTCTTCCTCACGAGAGAGATGTATTTACTGTGTCCCTTTGAAACAATTGGTCCAACATGTCTTTTTCAAACAGAGGTATTTCTCTACACGTCAAACAGTTGTAGCAGTTTATACAGTAAACAGTTATGTCACACCTTTTATCTACAAGTCGTCTCCGATGTGAGACCAGCAGCAAACGCCATGTACAATAGTCTGAAATCGATTAGTTTTAAGAGAACTGATGATAGAGATGCTATATATGATGGATGCAATACGATTAAAGGTACTCATCGAGTTTGACCTTCAAACTTAGGTTATGTAATTTAAAAGCATTCTTGTGAAGTGAGTATTAATTGTGACTAATGAGTCTGTCCTGAATATTCTTTGTATTTTGCCGTATTGAGAATAAAATATATATATATGGATATGTTTAATGGTGGCTCGTTTCAGTTTTAGCTGCAAGTGAATTCTAAATGTTCTAAAAGTAGTCTTCCGTTGTTGCTGAGTTAATGTATTTATCGTTCACATTTTCAAACATATTTTTGCATGTGGCAACTTTGTTATTCTTGGTGAATAAATTGCCACCATGTGGTCAGGAGCTGACATTGTCACACCTGAAAAGGCGACATTTTTTGAACAGAGAGATTTTTATTCCTGTCTGTAACAACTAGTAGGAAACAACTAATATATTAATAGTCATTTTGTGCCTTTATTCAATTTAATATTACATTAGTCGTTTTATTTAGCATTGTTACAACTTCATGCAGTACATCACAAATACACTCAGTTCAATGTAAAACATTTGTACAATATACTAAATTTAATTATTAATATAAAGAACAGATACTGAGTAAACTGTAAATATACATTTGAGATAATATTTTAATGAATTGTTTGGTGACAAAAGGCACAATTGTTGTGGGATTTGTTTTACATTTAGTTCCTAACAGTCCAGCCACAGTGCTTCACTGAGAAGTAGATGTTGCTCAGTTAATCTTTCTGTGCATATAACTAAAGTATTCCAAGTAGTTTATATAGCTTTGCGTCGCAGAGCCTCTTACGGATGATTAGCTGCTTTCAATCCACATTGTGCAGCCCTGAGAACATTAACTCTCACATAGCTGCTCATGTTTTGTTACTATTTATTTTAGTCCTTTGTTTTGTCTCATATGCAGTAACGCATGGGGGCAGTTCTCACCTGCTCTACCTCATTTCCTCAATACTTCATACATTCCTGTTTTATCTCATACATCTCTCAAATATTTCCTGCTTTACTTCATAAATTGACTAATGATACACCCATCTCTGTTTTAATTTATATATTTCTAAACACTTCCTCCAACACTAACTAAACCTGTCACTTCACTTTTAACTGCTGCTTCTTTGAATATCAAAACAATGGACAGACATTCCAGCTTCCAGTGATCCGTCATTAATACGGACCGACCAATAGAATGTCGAGCTTTTCCACCAGCACCCGCCCCCCGCCGCGGCTGATTGGTCGACGCGGTCCTCATTACCTTTCGGCCGTTTCTCCGTCTCTGTCCGGGGAGTTAAGGTAAGCTAACCGCGAGCCGAGGGACGGAAATCCCATTACCGGGGGCTGCTAACGCAGCCGTCAGCGGGAGAAAGTGAAATCAGCTCGTCGGGTTTGGTTCGCGTTGGAAGAAGAAATAAGGGATTCGCGAGGACTGAGTGGAACTCAGGTACGTGGAGCAGTCGCGTTAGCAACAGGTGCGTGTAGCCGAGTTTCGCTGCGCTGCCTCGGTTTCGTTGTCAGCTGTCAACCTGTTGTGTGGAGGACGGTGGGTGCAAAAACTTTACCAGAATAACCGGCGACACTCACCGTAAACATCGGTTTGAAGTCTTCACACTGGTCGCTGCTGTTTATTTACGCTCACAGCGGTTGTTTGTGCCTTTTCTGACATAATAACAGTGAACGGACACCTGTTGTCCTCGCGTCAAACGTGTCTGGGATGCAACGTTTTAGACATAATTCACATTTTAAATACTTTCTGAGCTCCTAAAATGGGTTTTCGTTACTCGAGCGACAAAGAATTGATTTCAACTTCACGTTTTGCCATTTTCAGACATTTTACAGACAAAGTAACTAAATGGCGAGTCTTGTGGTGGTTGATAGACAGACAGGCCTGCGGGAGCTGGTGTAGTGTTAAAATGACTTATAAAGGCGCTTATAAAAAATAAACATGCATATCTGATTAACTGGCCGGACATTAATCTAGTAAAACCTACAGTCTGGTCTGTGGTTGGAAGCGATGGGTAGTTTATAGGTTTATAATAAACTGTGGATAAACAAACCATCATTTACTGGCACTGCTACCAGTTTGTCACCATATCCTTTTCCCTAAAAACCTTATCTCCTTTGCCATAATTGATACCTGGCCCTGAATTATGCACAGAATGGCCTCTCTACCTAATGAGTGGCCCATGTTTTATTTAAAGCGGCCGCAGCAGGGCGGCTCTGGCAGCAGAAACCAGACACTGGTGTTTTGTGCCGCGCCTGAAACCGAAGCGCTCATGCGGCGCGTTGGTCAGATGGTGGGAGGCAGCGGGGGCACACTGGCCCCAGTGTGTGCCTGCGCTGGATGCCGTGCTCAGGCTGCTGACCCGGCCCCGCTCGGCTGCACCCGGAGCCCGACCCGGAGGCTGCGTGGAGGCAGATGTCGGAGCTTGAAGCTGCAGGGGGCTCCTCTGATGCAGGCGTCCACCTGCTCCGTGCCGGTGACCCCACGAACGCGCTCGTCTGATGCTGCTTGGATTGTCACACGCCGGTAGATGTGAAGACGAAACGCTGACTCAGCACCACGCCGCAGGACGACGCGATCCATTAAAACACGCTGACATGTGACGCATGTCAGAGGGTTGTTCATGCAGGAGGAGCAAAGAAGATGGGAGCGAGACTGAAACTTTACAGAATGACGCGTATCGCGTTGCCAAGGGTCATAGGTGTTATAAACATGATACCGTTCTCTCTTATTCCTTCCTCCCCTTCAGAAAAGTATGTCTGCATAGCATTGTGGTTTGCCAGAAATCTGTTAAACAAAGCCGTGCAGCCATTTTGGATGTTTGTCATACTGTTGTAACAATACCCAGGATAAAGACAGAGGAGCTGTACTCGCATGACTAAATGCCAAAGGGTTTTCAAACTGGAAAATTTCCTACTATATTTGAATGTGTGGATTTGACACACAGGATGTTGACATCCTTCCAGTGACCTTTTGTACGGCTCGTGGACTGACCGGTTTGGCTGCGTGGGTAAGGTCGTATCAGGGTGAGATCTGCTGAGACGTTTCCTTCAACTGCCCTGAAATGTGCAGAGATGATTCTGGACTTGATGATAGATACGCATCATTTCACCTAGTTTCTGTTCGCTCTTATCTTTTGTTGTTTACCTTTTTGTCATAATGGAACGATCACCATGTTGTGATTCCAGCTTTTTTTTGTTACTACCCGCATGATGTAGGGCATTTACTGGCATTTTAACTTGCAGGAATGAAAGGACAAGGAAGTGTTTTAGCAGTGAAATTATTAACTCAAATGGCTTTATCGGGCAAAAGGAAGGATCACTCATTAAATCAACTGCAAAATGTTGTGCTTTTAAATATGAATCAGTGCAGTGTTTTATTGAGACTGTAATTTAATTAGTGGCAACAACAACACCAAGTGTATATGCTCCACCTATTGTGTGTAAAAGCTCATTAACCAAACTCTACGTTATGCACTTGGAGCAGCTGATAAGATGATGGCTGTGTGTTTTGTGTGTCACATACTCACCTTGGATGACGCTGGAAATTACCAGTAAGGCCACTTCTGCCACTGGTCAGGATCGATTGGAGTCAGACGAAGGCCGGGACATGCTTGAGATGCCGTATGCAAGCAGGAATTTCCTCACAGCTTTCGAAGTAAAGGAGTGAATTAATGGATGGGAAATATGAGGTTGTTGTTGCTTAGAAGTGTGTTGCAAATGGAAACACTGAAAGGAAAATACCAGCAGTACCAGCAGATCTAACTGGTAACGTTCAGTTCTTTGTTGTTTTCAAAAATAATCTTAAGAAAAGTGCTTTGTTATGATGATTATGGAAATTATTGTATCATCCAGCGATTTTTACCGGTAACAACGATGACAGAGCTCTCCTGAAGCCGTCATAATCACACGTTACACAATGAGTCGTTAAAGCTGCCCTGTGGACTTCATTTACAACAACAAACAACTACACTTACCTTTTGTGCTGTCGTAAAATTTACTAGCACCACATCTTGCTGCTGTCGTAGCAATGTTAAAGCATTACGTCATATTTCTTAGCACATTACAGCCAAACACTCATTAGCTAATGCGTGTGACCCAACAAACTCATCTAAACAATAATAATTTGCTATATTTCACTATTGGTGATATAGTTGCAGATGTTAGAATCATGATGATGACAGAGTCTTAACAAGGGTTCAGGCGGTTTTAGTGCTCAACAAGATCATGTTTGATGCACATAAAGGGAGCGAAGGAAGAAAGGAGGGACTACAGAGCACGGCCTCATCCTTTGTCTGCGCTGGGCTGCTGGAGGGACCGCTCAGGTTTCATAGCCCCTCATGAAAAGGTGTAGGTGAGGGGTCGTCACAGAGGCGGTGGCACGGCTGTGATAGTCGCTAATAAAAGAGGCACTTACAGCTGTGTGACATGGCTGCAAGGAGAGTGATGGCGTCTGACAAGAGGAAAGCAATAGAATGGGTTTCCATGGAGTACATTTAAAAATAGAATTAACACGAAGTTAAATTTAAGAGTATATTTAGACCTCTTACACACACACACACACGTGTGTGCCTGCAGGCAGAGCATCTGAATTCCACAATTCATTTTTCTCTCCCAGGTTTCAAAGTCCAGAGTGTGTTGCTCTGTTTTCTGGTGAAGTTTAATCTGTGCGATTTGTTTGACAGACTTAACGTTCTCCTTACCTTCACCACCACCGCTGCCTCCCCTCCCTCCCACCTCCTCATCTGCTCTGAGGTAGTCCATTGTGATCAGCACCCCAAAATGAACCCGGTGGTTGTCTATGAAGCACAATGGCGCTTAGAAATCAATCGACTCCTCATCCTGATGATCAGTGCTATTAGGTTAGTGTGGGAGTTTCAGAAGCCGGCCAATTAAAAAGATAATGCTGGCTGCTTCTTCCAGCAGAGGCGTTGATGGGATAAGAGCTCACCCCCAGCCTGCTGTCTGTAGCCTCAGGTGGAGGTGGGACTCTGTAATTAATCTTGTAATTAACAGCACAGACACGTGGTATTTCTGTTTAAATGAACCCGGCGGAGGTGTTGTAACGGTGCTGCAGGGCCACAGAGAACCTCTGTATGCTGGATAAAATAATAATTGTCTTTGTTTCATTATGTTCACTGTATAGCTTTCTGCTGCATAAAGCAAACTTCTCAGGGGAAAAGCGCTTACACAGGATTACTCAGTTTTAAAGACTCTTACCAGCCTGAAAAAATGTTGATGATCAGCTTTATAATGGCCTGAAGAATGAGCAGAATGACAGTGTCCACCTGCAGAAGGTTAATTAAATGTCAAATGTGCTGTGAAGACGCTTTTCATTAAGTTGGACTAAGTAGTGATGGGCTTTAAAGCTGGCGTGACCTTCATTTTTTCCTCAATAGGACTGATGTGAAGGTTAAAAGGGAAGAAATCAGGATGAAGCTGTAAGTTTGTTTGCCACAGGGTTCGTATGTGAGATTGATGAGGGGTTGTTCTGGAGTTCTGGTTTCTCGTAGAGATGTGTTGAGCTGATCTGTGAGGGTCAGACCCGGTCTGAAAGGATCGGTATCAGCAAAAATAAAGCCGATCAGATGCTGGTCCTTGTGTTTTACTGTGGACGCAGCTCTTAACCCAGAGTGCGTTTCTGTGTGAGCTCTGACTGTGGCAGGAACAATGTACCTGTTTGTCCATGACTGAGCCCCGTAGCCTTATTATGGTGACCGCTGTTAAATAAGATCGAGCAGCAGAGAGATCCATGTTGTTAAATGATTTATTATTATTTATTTCTCAGCGTGTTTGCTGGCTTTTTCCAGGTGTCGGGGTTTAAACGTCCGCTCTGAGCAGTCACGCGATGCCTCATGTTGGATGAAAACCCGTGAGCCGTCCTTGGCTTCTTCTACCTGACGACCAGCTCTGTTCTCCACCTCGGTGTTGGGAGTGGATACAAACCATTTGCACAGTGTCTCTGTCTGCTGGGCTACTTTGCAATCCAAATCTCTGGTGCAGCACATGCTAATGTTTCCATGTTGGGCTGCGTTGTGTACTTGGACCTTCTCTAGGCCTCTGTAGTAGTATAGATGCATACTGTGGCCAGTACTCTAGGATTTGTGTATATGTTGTATATTTGCCTAAAAGAAAACAGCGAACAGGTTTGTTGTCTACTGGTCACCTATTGAAATGATACGGTTGCTTCATTCTGCTTCATGTTTAAATGAGGGGTTTCGAGTGCGTGTTTTAATTTAACCTGCCCCTGTTTTCCTTTACTGTGGGTACACGTGTTAAATAACCTGAAACATCTGTGAGGGTGCAGGTTGAGCCTGGTGACAGTGTTCTCATCCACTTTTACCCATTATGTATCCACTACACCCACGGTAAACACATGACGGGCCGTGTTTGACATGTCTCTGACTCACTTACAGGTAGGAGCTCTTTGCACCTGCTAGGTTTGGTGACGGCTGCACCCACAGCACCGCAGTCTCATGTTGAGGTGGGGCAGGATCTGATGCAACAGCTTGGTGGGTGTGGAAGCTACGCCTGAGACGAGCATGGAGCTCCGAGCAACATGTGTGCTCCTCTGCAACGTGCATTCTCTGGCTGTAAGTGGCTCATTAGAGGAGAGGAGCAGACGAGGAATGTGGCCGTGTTGGAGCTCAGCAGTCATTTACTGCTGTAACCTGACTTCACCCACTGCAGGAGGTCCAACGATTACAGGACGAGAGAGCACCTTATTCTATTTGTGGAAACTGGCTGAAGGTGGATCAGGGTTTCTGGTTTTCCCAGGCTGACAGCGGTGTGTAATATCTATAGAACCTAAGGCTAGAACCACATTTCCTCCATATGTTGCAGCTTAAATGAAAGTTGGGTTCAAATACCAAAGCGATGTTGTGTCCTTTGTTGTTACTATCAGTTCAGGTGTTCATGTTGGTCCTAAGGGATTTACCTCGCACTTTTTTACTTGAGGATTAAATATCTAATGTCGTTATATAAGGAAGGATGTGCTGGAAGGGAAACTTTGCCCTTATGATATAACAAAGCCTTAAGATATGAAATAATCTTGTCTTGGTAAATACTGAATGACGTAGCTGCCTGTTCTCCCAGTTTGTGAAGCAAGTGAACATTTAAAAAGCCAAAATGAAGTAGAGCTGTATTCAAATGTGGGCCTGGGAAAGAAGGCAGTTCACTCTGGTCCGTTTTTGCCTTTTCTCCTCTGCGCTGTAAATGGAAGTACTCGGATGAGCTGAAAGGAACCCGAGGAGATCCTCATCATACTTTTATTGTGGCCTGTTGCGCCAGGAAGCGCTTTGCAGACTGTCCTCTTATCACTTCTGTTCCCCGCTGTCTGCACAGGGCAATAGATGGCTGATGACATCATCGCACAGGCGACTGGCGGTTATGTAAGCGATACTTGGAGTTACTATGGAACCAGATCTGGGCCTATTTTGAGACGATTGTAATGGTAGAGATGAATGTGAGAGTAGGTGTTGGAGCATTGTTTGCTAGTGGACAACATGAGGACTGGTGATGCTGTTACTGTTTACTCTGCTGACAACTCAATATCCTGCGTGGCTCAGGGCTGTTTTGTTTTGGATAATTGGAGCATGAAGTTATTTGACTGCATTTTGCATATTGTGGACTTTATGCTGTGTATATGTGTACGTCTTCATACACATGCACATTCCAGTCTGTGCACCCGGACAAACGGTACGTGATCGCACACAGAGGGTCGGAGCCGTGGCGTCATAAAGTGTTTGGTCTGCTGATAGTCACCATGCTCACCCAGTATCGACTGCAGATTGCTTTATGGAGTGCTTTTTATATTGTCTGCTGCTCGACCTGCCTTCACACGAACCCAGTCTCGCTGTGTGTGTCTTTGTTTTTTTTATCCTGACCAGAAAGTTGTCTGAAGAAACTAGAACATCGCTGAAGCAAAGCGTCTCCTTAGGCCGCTGTTTATTTTGGGTCAAACATGCTGATGTTTAACATGCTGATGTTTGCTGTAGCCTGAAGCCAGTTTAGAATCCTCGGGCTCAAATTAGACCTGAGGCGCCGCGTTTCATAGCAGGAAAAGGACGGAGAGCGGTGACTTCTCTCGCTCTCGGTCAGTGGCCAGGTCGACGCTGCACCGCTGTGAATAAGGTGTGATAAATCCATTAATAGCTTTTGCCTCCGATTGTGGCGGCACTAATTCGTTCCATGAGCAGAGAAGCAAATAGCTGGATGGGACAAACACACAGGTGCTTTGTTGTGCGTGTTTACACAGAGTCGACCTGTACCTGTTCAGGGGTCACAGTAGGTGAAAGCTGCCTCTGTCATACCTGGTCAGCCTCATAGACCCTGTAACGCTGTGCAGTCCATTAGGCCTGGGAACAGGTACAGCAATGAGGGAGCACAAGCAGGTTGTTTGCTTGTTGATCAGATTTTAATATTGAAGTGGGAAGATGTTGGGTCACGGGCATGAGATAAAGCGTCCTGTAGATGAAGTCCAGGCTGAACTTTGAACCATTTGTGCTGCTTCAGCTGCTGCCGCTGTGACTCAGGGGACTGTAAACAATAGGGTTGTGTGTTTTTCTGTAGCAATGGAGTCACTGGAATATTTCCCATCTCTGAAGAGGAAATGGGCCATTTGTTGTTGTGTATGTGTGGTTTTGTTTGTTTAGGCTCCTGCCTGGACGTTTCTTCTTTCCACTGCCTTTTGTTTTATTCCTTTTGATTTCTCTCCTGATCCACTTTTGTCATCAGGGTTCCTACTTTCTTCTACTGCTCGTCTCTGAATAATTGAATCTCCTCTTGTTGTGGGATGTTTTCATTACTCTCCACATCCTGTGAATGGTGTAATGCCCCAGCCATGAGGCTGCGTGTCCTGTTGCCAACTTGCATTAAACACAACTTGCGAGCCTCTATCGTCTTATTTGAAGTGGAAGACGAGTTTGCTGACGTCTTCAGCGTTAAAAAGGGTGTGAGGTGTCACTTTGACGCCTTTTGATTGCTGTACGGCTCATGATTGTTCTGTTTCTTACAGTTGCCCTGGTGTTATAATCTCACCGACGTTGGCCTGGTTCATGGTGTTCTAGGAAAACCCTTTGCTGCAGTTATGATGAAACTGCACAGGCCGCCTTTCAGACTCGACGCATACCTGCACACAATGAAACACGCCTGCAGCCCTGTGCTATTCATGTGCGGAGGAATTCCCGACGTATCCAGTTAAATTCGCCGTGACTAGATCATATTGCAGCCCCTTGGGGGGTCGTTAATACAGAAGTAATTGTCTTCTCAGAAGCCACTTGAAGTTTATCATTCACAGAGCTCTGCTGTTTTTGGGTCTGGCAGCCGTGCAGTTCCTGGTTAATAGTTGACCTGCTAGGATACAGAACCTCAGCTTTTTTAATACCACAAAATGATTATATTATACTGTTGTTGACCTTGATGCAGTTTGTTTGTGAAGGTGTGTGTGCTTGTGTAACTATTAATGGCTTAAGTAAAAGCCACTTGCTGTGCAGCTGGTGGGACGTTTTCATCTGGACAAATACAGAAGAAGAAGCGGTGTCATTAAAAAACACAAACGCAAAACCTTAAATATTCAGCAGTGAAAGCGTGTTGGATTCTTTTGTTGCAGGTTTACGTGGAAACATCAGCATTTAATGAAGCAGACTTAAGCGTTAATATTGTTAAGTATTTAGGCCAGATCAGTGCAGGAATGCAGAGCTTATTAGAGTGTGACAGCTTGTCTTGGTCAGCTAGAGATTTCAGACACTGGTGTGGGCACTGCCCAGCAACACGCAGCCGCCGCTTCTTTACACTCAGGTTTCTTCCCTGTTCTGTGTTTGAGGCGCACACACGGTGACTAAGCAGTAATATTATTACTGGTGTTGGTAATAACACATCAGCGCAACACGACCGTCCCTTTCCCGCTATTAGATGCCTTCAGTATCGGGCTCAACACCGTCCATTTCCACCTTTTTCAAAATCGGCTTCCTCTCTGTTTGTGTTTGATCAGAGACAATGGGAGTGATGCCTTCAGGTCCTGGGGGAGACTCAATCCAGAGGTGAAGTCATAGCCAAGCATTTGTTCATGCATCCATTTACTGCTCATTTTTCATAATGCCTTTCTGTGACTCTGTACAAGTCCAGGACACGCTGTGCAGGAACAGGTAAAGGTCAGTGGATGAAGTGTGATCGTCCCACAGTACGATCCACAAACATGCGTTTGAGTTGATTCCCTCTCGTGTCTGTACATTTCTCAGCTGGAGGATTCATCCGTGCTACAGTCTGAATATTCAGCATTGGGCTGTAGCGTCTGAACAGCGGCGTGAATGAACAGCTTGTTCTTCTCCTGCGTCATTTCGGCTGCATGACGCCAGCCTCCGAATAAATTTAAATTCATTTGCTTAAATTTTAATTAAACCAGACATGTGTAGAAAGTTTGTACAAATACTTGTGGAAATAAGTCGCGTTAAACTAACAAAATCTTCTGCATTGAAAACAAAGCTTTCCGGCGCGTCTTTGAATACTGAGGAGCAGAAGCTTCATTTGACCCTGTGACGTTACGTCTGCGGTCCTCGTAAGCAGGTCTGATGTCCTGTTTGTGACCAGTGAGAGCAGAAGTGCTGACAGCAGGATTCTGTGGACCCGTCCAATGCGTTTAGCGCTCAGTCAGAGGTCCGTGGGCGTTTAGTGGTTCTGGCCTCGCTGGCCGGCTGCTTTCATACGACCCCTGCTCCTGTCTCGCTTTTAAAGCTTTGCCTTTGGTGTTGATTTATTTTACCTTCTCTCTGCTCTGCGTTTTCTCTGGCTCTGGTTCGCCTGCTGGTCCGGTCTCGTGGCTGCATGGGGAAGGTCCCCCGCCTCCTTTTGTTCCACGTCCCCCTCTTCTTTTTTTTTTTTTTAAATTGCGCTCTCATTAACCGCTTTTACAAATGTGTCCCTACACTTTCTCTCTGTCTCTTTGTTGCGAGTCAGAGTCTTATCCTTATTATCACATCCTTGTGCAATCTTGACTAACATTGTAGAGTTCTCTTGTAATGGTTAAATCCAATTATTCCGCTCATAAACTTAATTTTTTGCAACTCTATTCTGTTGTGAATGAATCTTCGATGGAGGAAGCTTTTTGCTCCAGTTTGTCTGAGTAGAACAACCTGTGCAGAGCTGAGCCCCAGTAGAAAACAATAGAGAACGCAGGAAGGTCTGGAACAATGGACAATAACAGAGTTTTGGGAGCTCATGGCGTCATTAATTTGACTGACGCAACAGACACGTCTGTGTCCGTTGAGCAGTAGATTTATTGTTTGCGGTCAAAATTAGTGTTTTTGTTCTTCGTCCAAATATGAACAAACAAAGTAGCTGCTGTCATCAATCCGTGTCTTGAGGCCCGAGTAAATGGAGCCTTCGTCAGGTCAAACATGGCTACTGGGCTTCTACTTTTGAAGTTGTGTTTCTTCAGTGACCCTTCTTTCCAAGAACCAACAATGCCGATGACGATTCCAGGTGTGAGAGAGGAGGGGGAGGACGGGAGGTAGCTGGCCTTTGTGACAGTTGTGTTTTTCCCTGGGTGGAGGCTGGGAGGTCACCCATCCACCCACCAGCCCCCCTCCCCACTCACCCGTCCTCCCTCCTGCCTTGGCCATTCTCCATGTGCCGGGCTCAGGGCTTTGGGAATGAATGGCGCCCGGGCTGCGCTCCGTCTTTGAAGCCAGCCAGGAATGCGAGGCCTCCTTTTTTTTTTTTTTTTTTTTTCCTCCCCTCTGTCTCTGTTGTTCAGGCAGCCGGCAGCGCTAGCAGCTATCTGCGGCAGTGAAATATTCCCTCGGCTGCGCTCATTGTGCATGCGGGGAGCCGGACGTCATCGGCTGGCCAATCAGGGGCTCCCGCTCGGCAGCCTCGGGTCCCGGTGGGGGGAGAAGGAGCTCGCTAGAAGTCTTCCCTCTAATTTCTGCCTCTCCTGGTTACTTGGTCCGGTCCCTCTTCAGAGAAAGATGGTCTGAATGAGAAACGAGGATGGGAATCGTTTGACAAAGCGATCGAAATGCTTCACTTTATAGATGGAAATCAGGAAAGTTGAGGACTTGAACCTAAGTTTGGGTGAGTTTTCCTGTTTGTTTCTTGTTGCTTCTCTGAACTTTATGAAGTGGCTCCCGTTCGGCCTTTGTGTTATCAGCATTGGTCCAGTCTTCCAACTTGTGCTTGGCTTTCCTGCTGTCATTGTTCACTTGTCTTGTCTCGTTGCCGTAGTTTGCGTGTGAGGGTATTTGTTCGGGCCGGTCACCCTCCGCCTCACCCTCCCTTCCTCCCACCTCTCCCCTCTGTACATTTTGTCACCGCCTGTCCCCTCCATCACTTCCACTTCAGTGCTCCCCTGTTCGGGAGCCTCTGTGTTCTGTGCCTCTGTGGAAGAGGAGGTTTGGGAAACCACACACACGCACACACACACACACACACACACACACACACACACACCGCAGATTAGAAGGCCCTTCATAAACACATGGAATCCCCCTAATACTGTAGTTTCAACGGCGCATGGAGGTGCGTTTTGTGCGTATGCAAAGCGACCACCTACAGTAGATAATTGTACATTTGGGTTTTTCTGCTCATCAGTCAATGTGTATTATTAGCAGAGAAGGAACAGTTTTCTCCTTGGGACTAATTATATTGGAGTTTTCATTCACATCAGGATTCTGGTGTTTGTTTAATAAAAGCTGTGCAGTAAAACCTTCAGACCTCACGTCCTGGTGAAGGTGATGTCTATGACTGGTCTTCACAGCCTGCAGCACTTTAACATCGTACATCTGTCACATGGCTAATCTTCCCATATTTTCTTAGCCTCATAAGAAATTCCTGACATTTTTTTTATGCACTGCCAACCTCAAGGCCCTTAATTAAAGGCCTTGTTGATGTAAAGCAGCAGACTCCTTCAACAATAACTACTGACCTACAAAACCGAGCTGAGCTGAACCAGAAAAAGACATAAAAACTTCACTTGATGTTCCTGCTGTTGAGTTTAGTGGGGTCTTTTAAGGAAAAGCACCCATGCTGTGTCTGGATAATATTCTGATTACTTAATTGTGCTTGAGCAAATATAACTGCTTGTTTTATGACATGTGTTTGAGGTTAATATAGTGTCAAAGCTATAATTAATTATAATTTAATTAATTGACCATTAATCAGTTTTTCAGTTGCAGTGTCTGAAAATGCTTTTTCCTCAAACTAATTGCCACAAAAGTATAATTAGGCTGAGACTGCAGACTCATAACCACTCTGCCATGTTTGTGTTTTCTCCCTCAGGAGCTACTGAGACTGTTTTCGAGAGGCTTTGAATAAACCGAAAAGGAGGCAGGAAAATGGCCTAATTAGCGAGGAGCGTGACCGACAACCTGGTGCAAATGTGTTGGTGGTAATTTCCCAAGTTGGACCTCAAGGCAGACACATGCATCAGCGCACACACACATACAAGAGTTCTCGAGACCTTCCCTTCCTGCCGCCCGCCCCGGTCCTCCATGGATTCCTACAGCTTCCACTTTGAGAGAATGAGCAACGTGGACCTGCACCCTTTGAGCCTGCCCATCAGCCGGCTCTCCCCAGCCAAGTCCAACAGCAGCATCGCCGACCAGTTCGCCCACCACCAGCACGGCAAAGGAGACTCTGCCTACAGCTCCTTCTCTGGTGGGTCCACTGCCCCAGACTACCCTTCTCCCTTTCTTACAGAGGACCTGCATTCCAGCTCCTTCAGCCACTATGCTGATCTGAAGTATGTAAAGTCCATTTATCATCCATCCCAGGTACTACAGTCTGACTCAAAGACCATGGACCAGCTCTGTCGCTCTGTAGAAGCGATCTCGAAGCACTATAACAACAGCAGCACTAATCACATTGGCAATGACGCCTTCCACTAACAACCAAGCAATCTCTAAACAGGACACGCCGTTTGCTCCTGTCCGTCCTCCCCCAGTCCCAGCCCGCCTGGATAGTTTCATAGCCACCAAAAACCTGGAGAACAGCCGGGTGCACCACCACGGTGCCGAGCTTCAGACCCAGCAGCTGCAGCCTCAGCACCAGCCCAGGCCGTACAGTCGACCCCATCTCCCACCCTACGCTGGAAATGACTCCAGACCGGAGACCCCTAACCCAGACGCAGGCAACCCGAAGCTCCCCTCTGAGCCAGTGTACTCAGTCTGGCGGGGCCCTCAACAACAGCAGCCACAGGGCCAGCAAGTACCCAGCTACTGCCCCCATCTCCAGCCCCACGATCAGACCAGAATGAACCCAGAATATCTCTTCATCGTGGATAACAATGCTGCATCCGAGCAGAAGTCAACAAACCTCCTAAGCCGCTCACCTCCCAGAGGCGTGAGCCAACCTGAGCACCCTAAACCCAGACAGCCCTCAACCGGCGGTGGATGTAATGGGGATCTCCACCACAAGCCCTCCGGTTCCAGTGGCCATTTTGAGAGTCGGCGAAAAAGAGCACACTCTGCTCACGATGCGCTTGGTGAGCCAGTCCGAGCGTCCAGCCCCTGGAATGCTGGCCCCGCTTTTCTGAACAGCAGCATACAACATAAGGGCCAGTTCTACTTTGTCACAGGAGTGTGTAATCTGTCCGAGTCTGGTATGAGAACACACTCTGCATCTCTGAGTGGGTCTGAGGCCGGGAGCGAGAGCTCCACGCTGTTGGAAAAGTACCACCTCAGAGAGAGAGAAAGGAGCCACAGCACTATGGATAATCTGTTTAGACCTCTACAAGACAGTTCCCGCGCGTCCAGTGGTACGATTTCAGTGGAGAGAGAGTCCTTCACGCCCCTGCCCCAGGACGAGGACCTGGCCTCCAGGAGTCCGGATCAGGAGAATCACCGGCCATCGCCCTTCTCAACAAAGTCCTCTCGAAGCTTTGACGCCTTAGAAGATGTTGACACGATTCATAGTCGAGACATCGGCCGCCACACCCCCAGCAACCCTATATTCTACTGTGGACCTGACAGGAACTGCTCCCCACCTTCAGCTGCACAAACAAAGGAGGTCGCTTCGCTGATAAGTAATGACCACGGCAAAGACGAGCAATTAAAGCGAGGGAAGAGGCAGCCCCTGGGAGACGTGGCCAGTGAGAGGATAAACAAGGAAACCACCCCGCTCCTGTACCACCTGACAGGAGCCAACAGGGCAGCACTGCAGCCCAAACGGGAGCCGGGCCTGAACAAACCCAGCCACGTGGACGCGGCGCTAAATGATAATGAGAGAGCTCTGCAAGTTGACACCAGCAGAAATGATAGAGGTGACGTCATCCCCATTGAATCCAACACTCTGGATGATTCATTCAAAAAGTACTACAAAGAAAAGCTGAAGGACGCCCAGTCCAAAGTCCTGCGGGAGACATCTTTTAAAAGAAGAGACCTACAACTGTCATGGCCGCACCGCATCAGGCCAAAACCCGAGCTGAGGCCCACCGTGATCCACTCCTTCCACCCGTCACAGGGCTCGGAGACGTCCACGGACACGCTCACTCCCTCTGTGACCTCTGAGGACACAGAGAGGGGGGGAATAAAGGAGCAGACGGAGGAGAAGCAGGCGATGGTCGATAAGGAGACCGAAAAGGAGAACGGGAGGCCGGCAAACGTGGCCCAGCCGCAGGTGGCGCGCATCGGAGGCAGGCGACGCCTGACCGCGGACCAGAGGAAGATGTGCTACTCTGAGCCGGAGAAGCTCCACCAGCTCGGCGCCGCCCCCCCCAGCCACTCGGCCTGCCGCTCCATCGGCAATGACAGTGAGAACGCGTTCGTGGTTGAAGGCCGAGCAGAGGAGCGTGAGCACGGAGAGCAGGGCCTCGTCGCGGCGCGGAGGAAGATGTTCGAGTCCAGAGGTCGCGCCCTCTCGGCCTCCAGCGCCCTGAAGACGAACCTGAAGAACCTGCAGCACAAGGCCCTGGTGGAGTACATGGAGCGGAAGACGGGCCAGAAAGTGGCCGAGCCACAGCAGCCGGCGCCTCAAGAAGCGCCTCCAGCCAGACAGAGGCATTCTCTGGGAGAGAGACCGTTCGACTGGGGTCCGAGGCCGCTGTCAGGAGGTCCCGAAGCCAAGAACACTAAAAAGAAAAGCCACAGACCCCACTCTGCAGGCCGCATCCTCGACTCCTCCACCAGCTCCATCAGGTACAAAGGAGAATCTGAGGTGATGTTTAGATGCACGCTTCATCAGACACTTCACATATGCTCCAACCTTTTTCACCAAACAGGTATGCGCAGTTCTTCTCAGCCCAGTCCAGTTCAGGCCAGTCGGACCAACCCAGATGGAGGCAGAGCCAGGGTCCAACCCAGGCCAAGTGTGTGTCAGTGGAGAGTCTCTTGGACCAGCCAGAACCACCCAGCTTCTTCAGGAACAGATCAACATCAACGCCACATGAACTTGAGGTACAGTAAAGAACTCCTGAATGTGATGGTGACATAAACAATTTTATAGCTAAGTTTGTTCTGATGTTAAAGCGTTGTTGTTCTGGTTCTGCAGACATGCGACCACGAGAAGGATCCATCAGCAGTCGATACTACAGAAACATGGAGGTATGACCCAGTCTCAGACCTATTAGGGCATTGTTTTGGATGGTTTGGATTCCAACTCTGGAAAATATTAGGTCGTGTACGTGTGCGTGTTCTGACTTAAATAAAGGCTACAAATGAATTTACAAAGATTTGTAAAAGCAGCTGAAAGAAGTTCCAAATAATTTCACAGCTTGTGGTGCACGTTTGAACAATGAATGCTTGTTTTCAGTCCCCAGGAGAACGCCACAGAGAAGCCCCCAGTAAAAGCCGCTGAGCAGCAGCAGGTCCGTGTGGTTGCTCAGAGGGGGAAGTCCATGGAAGAGCTCGGGGCTACAAAATTACCCAGAACCTGTGCTCTGAGTAAAAGCTCCGAGCAGCTGGATCAGCTGTGGAGGCGCTCGGCTGGGCCGGGAGGCCCCAACAGAGAGGTCTCGTTCATCCACGCCGAGGAGCGGGAGAGCGGGAGGAAGAAGAGCGAGGCAGGAGAAGAGGGTTTCAGGCAGCAAAACACTCAGGGACAGATGCAGAACCAAACCCAGAAACGGTTCCCTTTAAAACAGAGCTCACAGGAATCACCGGAGAAGGCGACCAGTAGACCCGCCTCCCCCGTCTCCCCCATGTCCCCCGTCTCGCCCATGTCCCCCGTCTCACCAGCCTCCCGCCCGTCTTCCCGGGCCAGGATTCACTCTGGATCCCACAGCCCTGTAACAGATGAGTTCAGGGGCAGCAGGTTTCCCACTGAGTCCGCATCCAACCCACCTTCCCCCCGGAGTCCAGAGACCAGCGAGAGAGAGATCGGTTCCACCTCATCTACCCCCACCCAGACAAAGCCGGCTGGTGAAAACAGGCCCTGCTTCAGGTAAGATAATCCTCCATGCCAGCGCGTCGGCCATTTCCTCCTTGGAAGAATTGGACAAATTTCACCTGACACAAAACGGCCCCAAACACTCATTCATTCAGTCCTCAAGCATTCTTGTCTTGTCTGACTCTGACTCGCAGGTGGTTGTTATTGTGGGAATTCTAACCTGCTGTTTAACTTCCACAGATTCAAGACGTCTCCTTCTATGGGCGAGTCAGAGAGAGAGCAGTCGGTGGATGAGCCCAGCGGTGACGCCTCACAACTTGAAGTGTCTCTGACGTCTGGCGTCACCACAGATCCTTCGCTGTGGTCGGCTCCGCCAGGAGACGAGCTCACGAAGGATGTCCAGACATCCCCACTGTCAGACGCTTCTGAGGCCGAGTCCGGCGGCTCAGACACCTCCGTGCCTCCCCACCCCTCCGTCTCTGACGCAGAGAGTCAACAGGCCGGCGGCAACAAGGAGGAGAATAATCCAGAAAGTGAAGATAGGAAGTCTGGAGAAAATCCAGAGCTGGAGGAGAGACGACCGCCAGAGGGAGAGACGGAGAGCGTGCAGAGGCCGGTGGAGAGACCTCAGTGGGAGGAGCTAGTGGAGGAAGTGGTGAAGGCTGACCAGTCGCTGAGCACGGTGCTCTACCCGCTGACCAATCGGAAGACGGCGCTGATGCTCATGGAGCAGCTGCTCTCGGAGGACACGCTGCTGATGGAGGAGCACTACAAGAAGAAGCAGGAGCAACGAGGAGCTGCGGGAAGGTAAATGCAAAGTCCCCGAATCAAAGGATGGGGATTTACTGACCGAGCTGGACCGTTAAGTCCTGGACAAAGTCATTGTGGAAATCAGCACTACATCACTTTATTTATTCTTCTTTGCACGCAGCTCATCCCATTAACACCTTCCAAACCAAGAGCTGACGCAGTTAAACAAAACCGAGTTATTTAGGATTTCTGGTTTAATATTTTCCTACAAAACTCGATCTCCCCTGTTCCGTCACGTGCACAGTCTTTCTTCTGTGCTCGCTGCTCTGCGTGGATCAGATTTGGTGTAATCACAGTTCAGATAAAGAAAGAATGCGCTATTGCGTTTCAGTGTTTTGCAATGTGTAAATAACCGCGGCCTCGCTCAGAGTGCAAAAAGGTGAAGCGTCGAAAATACTCACGTCTTTATTTTTCAGCGCTGGAACAGTGGAAGCTGCCGAAGCGTGTCCTCGTCCCGCTGACCTTGAACCTCAGCGCCCGGATGAGCAGAGCAAAAAGGACGTGGCTGAGAAGAAGGTAAAGTAATAATGCAGTGAGACCACTAGAAAGAGACCTGAATCATACTTAAAAGACATTTATCTAAATGTTGACCCGTATTTTCTCTCTGCTCGAATCAACAGCGTCTGCTGTTGACCTACATCGAGGAGCGCCTGCGGGCGCTGGAGGAGGCCCGCGCCGGCCTCCAGGCGGAGGTCCAGGACAACGCGGCCCTCGGGGAGGCTCTGGCGGCGCTGGTCCGTGAGCGCTGTGTGCCCGTGGAGCTGGAGCGGTACAACCTGTTCATCGGAGACCTGGAGCGGGTGCTGAGTCTGCTGCTGTGCCTCTCGGCGCGCCTGGCCCGCGTGCAGAACGCCCTGAGCACCGTGGACCAGCACACGGACGCCGAGGAGAAGGTCAGCAGCTGCCGTGTTCTGTCCGGACGGTCCCACGGCGCGGCAGCCGGGCCGCAGTAATGACGGTGTCATCTGAACAAGCATTTTAATGAGAGATTTCACAAACTCTAAATGTGTATCTAAACTCTGGATCTGGTTATTGTTGTGTTGACACTAACCGGGCACGGCTTGTACTCTGACCTAGATTTTAGGGTTAAGGTCGACTGACTCAACTCCACCTGTAAATAAGGTGTGATAAGGATCTGCAGCGCCATGTGCCCCGTGTATTATGTTCCCTTTTGTTCCCCTGGGGCCTGTTGACAAAGACACAAATGCATGCGAGTAAAAGCGGAGCGTCGGCGGCTCCTTTGGGGAAACGCAGCGTTGTGGGACTTTGTCTTGTGACAGTGACGTCTTGTGACTCGGCTCCGCTCTCTTGGAGCTTCTGGAAGCGGGCGTCAGGTGTGCGGCGGCGCCCGTGCCCTCAGCTGTACTCGCGCCCTGTGTGCTTTAGAAAGGCAAACATGCCACTTGGGAAAAGTTGAAGGACGGCTTTAATGGAGTTAAGGTTTCTCACCGCGTGGAATTCAAAAAATGCTGAAAGCTTTATCTGCGTTGAGCTTATCTGTGTTTGACTCAGGACTATTTCTGATAATCTGTATATTGAAAAATAGTTTTAAAATTACGGTCATTTAGGTTTTTTACTTTGCACATTTTGTGACTTTCACATTAAATATTATGTGTAATAATACATAATCTGGATTAACTCGAGGCTTTGCTTTGTTTTCCCTCAGAATATCATGTTCGATTATACATCTCAGTATTTTCAGCATCCATTAAGTTCGCATGGATGCGACTGATTCCTAGCTTTATCTCTCAAAGGGCTCTTTGTTAGTTTGTCCATATGTAAATGCTCGTCTCATTTGCTTTATGCAGTTATCAGCAGCGCTGGTATTTACACTGAATCACCGAAACCCCAGCCCGGTTTCGGTGACATTTGTATCTAGCCTGCCCTCTGTTGATGCAACACAACACTGCACCTGTGGCTGCTCAGGGCCCAGAATAAATAAAACTATAGAAAACCTTTAATATTTGCTCCTTGCATGAGAACCGTAGATGTTAAAGACGATCTAGCAGCTACACTGTGACTGATCTTCTCTGTTCCCCACTCAGCAATCCCTGGACAGTCGCCATCGTCTGCTGTGCAAGCAGAGGGAGGACGCCAAAGACCTGAAGGATAACCTGGACCGGAGGGAGAGCCTGGTCTCCACCTTCCTGTCGCGCCAGCTGTCGGCCGAGCAGCTGCAGGACTACCGGCGCTTCGTCCAGACCAAGGCCTCGCTGCTCATCCAGCAGAAGGACCTGGAGGAGAAGCAGAAGCTCGGGGAGGAGCAGCTGGAGGCGCTTTCTAACAGCCTGGGTCTGTAAGAAGAAGGTCACGAGAGCTTTCTGTTCAGGAAGACGTTTGGTGGGATGTGAAATCGAACTGTCTCCGACCCTGTCGTGACTTTCCTCCATCCATAAAAGCATGTGACCGCCTCCACGCGGGTCCATCCGTGGACGGACCTGAAGCCGCTTGCCTGTTGCCGTGTCTGAGGGTCCCCGCTCTCCGCCCAGCTCCACTCTGCGTCTGAGGATGTTGTACGTGTGTGACTCTGAGGACACGACGCGCCCGCTTTTCCGTGTGCCTTTTAAATTGGTGATGCTGTGGAAGCCTTTTCATTAGCGCTGCTGTGTGGAATCTTTGCACGCAAATCAGCAGACGTTCTTCACCTGTCGTTAACAGGCTCCATCCCTGCGTCTGCACCTGAGGAAACCTACTATAAGCTTTAAGATTCTGTTGTGAGCAGTGGGAGGCTTCAAAGAGCGTAGCCTGCTAGGGAGCGGTGAACTGTATCATGTCTGTAAACTGTACAGTAGATGTAGCAGATTTAAGCTTGTTCTCGTTTTTTAATATGTTTCAAATTAAGGCACTAAAAACCAAAAAGGTGAACGAAAAAAGCACTTTGTAATTACACATGAATGCACATTATTATTCACATCCAATTCGTTCTCAGAATGATTTCAAGTGAAAGCCTTCCTCCATCCAGTAGAACTGTTCCCGTTTCACTTGTTGTCTTTGGTCGAAATAGGAATATTGAAATAATGTTTTCAGCGAAAGGTACAGGAGGAGACTCATCAGCTCTGTGTACAAAACACGTTTCATACTTCAAGTCTTGATGATTTCACGCTGGAACGATTCCTCATGCAGAGGTGTTAAACCTCTTTAAAGATTAGAAATAAGCAGCAATTATGTCAGAGTATTTTCTCCCAATGTTGTCAGAGGTGACATGTGATACTTGAAACACGCTTCGATCTTCACTTCAGGTGTCTGCCTGTTATCCTCATCACACTTTCCCACTTAATAGCTATTCTCAATAAAAGTCCAAGATTTTTTTTTCTTTAATTAGAGCCTTACATTCCTCATTATTTGTCGTTAGCATTTGTGGTTAGATTGATTGTGTGTTTGTGTGTGCGTGTGTGTTAGATTTGTCAAACAGAAAGACAGAACTCCTGTTAGTGTCTCATTTAAATAAGATGATCAAAATCTCAATTCCCCTCAGGAAATAATACGAGAAAGGCAACCCAGTGTACGGATTGACTGTAGAAGCAGCAGTAGTATTTACGTGTTAATGACCACGACGCAAACATTTATTAACAAATATGAAACAAGTAGAAAAGTGAACAACAGAAAGTAGCAGGAAGTGGAAGGCTCTCCTCCATTGTGAGGTTTCACCACCTCCACGGCCCTGAAACATTTCTCTGGAGATTTACGGCCCTCTCTCTCTCCCCCCTCAGTTTGCTGAACAAATGTATATTTGTTTTGGCCTTTGTGCTGACGTGGGGCTGAAGGGTCATGTTGCTCCCTGCAGCCTGCTGGAATTCCTCAAGTATGCAAAAGATCAAGGCTGGGGAGAAAGGAGAGAGGAGACGCACTCGCAAACGCTCCCGCAGAGAAGCCGCACATGAATAAATGATTGTTGTACACTTGACCACTTCCTCCCTCATTTCTCACTCTTTCTGCTTCTGAATTGGGATGAATTTGTTCCGATGCTAGGAAATTTAGTTTTAAATGCTGGCGGATATGTGACGATGTGATATAAACAGAATCTGTTTAAAGCCAAGAAGTAAAAAAAAAAACACACACACTGTATTTCCGAGTCGCAGTTTGTGTGACGACAGAAAGGACCTTCCTGAAGACAGTTTCTGCTTAGTTTCACACCTACTGTTTTTTTAAATTGTGTTTTGTGCCTGAAAGTCATAAATCCCACGCAGTTCATGTTGTGAATAAATTAAGTTCTTCCTCTCATTCCCGTCTTGTTTCTTTGTTGCACAGAACTGCTTCACTCACTGTAAACGGTAAATAAACAGCAAACCGCTCATTATAGATACAACCTGTAAACGCAGGTCTAAGCAGCGTGCACAGCCGTGCTTTGGCTTGGGTCCTGGTTCTGGTTCTGGTTCGGCTCCTGCTCTCAGCCCAACTTTGCCCTCTGCAGGTGCGTCGGAGCATCGCCTCAGAATCAGAACGCTGCGTTTGCCTCCACTGAACTCTCCTTTGAGCCGCTGAGTTCCGTCCTTCCTCCAGGTTTAAGTTCTCAAACAATAAAAAAGTACCAAATGGACCTGTGACAAGCGGCGTCTGAGCAGGCACGAGACGCCAGGCTGCAGACTGTCCTTCACAGAGTTTGAGGGGACAAGTACAGTCTTTGTCAGACACTAATTGCACAGTAATTACGCTTAGCGTCGTTACAGAAAAAGCCCAAGTGATGCGGCAGCAGCAGCTCTGTCGCTGCAGCACGAGGAGCTGATAATCACTGTCCTGTCCAAACACCCATGCTTCATGGGGTTAGAATGGAATTTATTATATTTGTGGGTTTCCAACAATAATAAATCATTTTACAGGGGGGTGGCTCCATCAGATGCTTTATGGCCTCGGCCTTTAAAGGGCTGTTTCGCTGCTGTCACGTTGCATTAATGCAAACCATGCAGGGAGCACTTAGCTTAGCCTTTAGCATTAAGACCCAGAGCAGGGAAGCAGCTAGTGGATCATTCAACATGCGCCAGTGATTTTAGACTTTAACTGTATGAGTATGTTCATTACCACAGACTCATTTTTAAGGATGCAGAATGACTGTGAGCGCGTCTCTCAGGCCTCTGGATCCGGCTCCTGACCTTGTGTTAGCCTTCCTCCTCCTCCTCCTCCTCCTCCTCCTCCTCCTCCTTGCAGCAGCAGCAGCAGCAGCAGCAGGAGGGGACATTTGCTTTGTCCAACCCTGAGGCTTCCACATGAAACATCATCTTGACACAGAGACAGCGTGCGCTTCTGGGGAAGTGACATAACGCGAGGGAACGCCGCCGACCGAGCAGCACCACGTCTGCGCCGCGCTGCTGGGCCGGGCCTGTCGTCTTCCCCGTCTAAGCCGCTCCTGTGGTCGCGCTGCCTCACAGCCACACGTCCCATCAGCTGAGAATCCTGCTGAATCCCAGCTGTCTCAACAGGCCACAGCACGGAGCCCCGGCACGTTTCACGTGGCATGTAGAGGCAGAGTGATGCTTCACGCCCTGTGGAAAACACACCTTTAGACCGAGGCACCAGCCTCCTGGTTCAGATCCAGTGGAACAGTGTTTGTTTTCTTCCAGGACATTTTCTCTTCCCCTCAGAGCTTCAGCCTGTTTAATAATTAATATGTTTCGGAGAAGCACATGTGCTAAATCTTCCCCAGAAGCTCAAGCATTTAGCATTTTTTAATTGCTGCTACAGCTTTTCTCAGTCTCACACAAGTTTTCTCCTGTTTTAGTTTATGCAAGTTGGCCTCAGGGAATGGAACGGCTGACCACCTCGCTGCTCTCACTTCAGCTCTTACTCAGAGATGAAACCACGTAGGAGAACAAGTCAAGTCTTGATGTGAAGGAACCGTGAATGTGGTGGTTTGTGTTTATTCGTTTTTTAATCAGAAATAGAATCAGAAATACTGAAAGAGGGCGTTTTAGGTCTGATTTGTTGTTTTGGCACAACTGTGCTGCCTCCAGAGTTGTTGATTGACTGTGAAGTGCTGAAATGCAATGATAAATATCAGTCAGTCTAAAAAACACACATTTTTAGAATTAATAAATGGCACAAGTACAGGCTAATTAATACACAATGATTATACTGCAGAAATGTGACTCCAGGCTCATTTCAAAGCTGAAACAATGATGCCTTCAAGACTGCTTGATCGATGCATCTCATATTCACGGCACAAACGCTGAATCACACATAAAAACAAGAAAAGGTCTGAGCAGCAGAAGGAAAAGTCACGTGAAGGCATCGGACACGGGTCTGCGCCTGAACTCGCGCTCCTCCGTGGGCTCGTGGCTCAGCGAGTAGAAGCCCGGCCTCTGCTTCTCCTTCCTCCTGACGCCGGTCACGTGCGGCTGGAACAGGCGGCTTATGGAGTGGCGTCCTCTGGAGAGCTCCGGGCCGGGCTCCGGCTCCTCGCTGTGGCGCGGGGCCCCCGGCGCGGCCCCCGGCGCGGCCCCCGGCGCGGCGCCCAGCATCCCTCGCAGCGTCTCAGACGAGCCTCCGTGCAGGTAGTGGCAGGGCCTCCTGCCGCTGTTGTCGCGGGCGCTCGCGTCGGCGCCGTACTCGCCCACCAGCATGGCCATCACGTACTGCTGGTCGTGCAGGGCGGCGATGTGCAGGGGAGTGTATCCGCCGTGCGTTCTGGCGTTGATGTCCAGGTCGACGCCCCCCTGCTTGGACACGTCCACGACCTTGACCAGCATCTCGCTGTTTCCGCACTTGGCCGCCCAGTGCAGCACCGTGAAGCCTGAGATGAAGTCCTTCTTCCGCGCCAGCAGGTTGTCTCTGAGCAGCAGGCCGTAGACCTGGCTCCACAGCCCCGAGGCGCATTTCACCAGCCACTCGTGCTCCAGCGCCTCCAGGGACACGGAGGAGGGGCCCCCGGCGCCTTTGGGCTCCTCCGGGGCCCTGGCGCTCTGCGCGGCCCTCCTCATCTGAGGGGAGTCGTTCAGCCGTTCAGTCTTGGTCCCCTCCGTGGGGGGGTCACGCGGGTCCACCTGCAGCTTGCGGACCTCCACTCTGGTGGCGCTGGGAGGCATCCTCAGGGGCAGAGCGTACGGTTTGCTCTGGGGGGCGCTGGGCTCCGTGAACGCACCTTTCCTGGGACAGCTGCCTCCAGACGCGTCCACGGAACGCACGCCAAAGCTCATCTTCCTTCTCACTCTGATGTCTGTATACTTCGTCCTCTGCAGCGCCAGCTCGATGGGGGAAAGTAGCTCAGAGGGGTTTTCTCCGCTCTCTCCCGCCCCTTCGGGGTCTCGATCAGCTGATTCGTTCCGCCCCGCAGCCTCCGACCGCGCAGGTGGGCGCTGCTGCTCACCTGTCAGCGGGACCTCTTGAGCTCCACTGCCCTGCGCAGTGCGGTCATTCTCCACCAAATGCTGGTACACTCGCTTAACGACAACATAGCGGACACCGTCGATTTCCTTCACAAAGGCGACGTTGTTGACGAAAGTCTTGAAAAGCTCCCTGTTCCGGGCTTTCTCCGCGGGATCGGCGCAATCTACCAGACCTTTGAACTTTTCCACTAAGTCGGATTTCTTCACGCGGCCGCCTTCCGCTATGAGCGCAGACAGGAGGGATTCTTGCGTCAAGACCATTGTTGAGACCGTAGGTTTATAAAAGTTTAACGGCAGCAGCCGCCGGATCCTGTTCCACCTTTGTCCTGGAGGCAGCGCAGTGTCTCTCACCTGGCTGCTCCCTTCTCTCCTCCCCACCTGGAGGACTCCTTTTCCGGGATGAGCGCATACGTGGATGCAATTTGAATAATGTAGGTTATTCGTCACCCTGTTTTTTTAATGAATCTAAAATAAAGTGATATCTGCTTGAATGGGCTACAAAGCAGATACAAATGCATGTTATGCTACTTTTAACAACCTCGGTAATAAAAAGAACAAGAAGAAACTGTTAGTGGCATCCCCATAGCTCCAGGCTATGAGCAAGCACATATGCTAAATAGGAATTAATAAATGTTATATTATGTTTATTTGTATGTTTAATGTTTAATTTATCTTAGATCAAAAAATCAATCACAATCAGCTGTATTAAAATGTATGTCCAGTTCAAAATGGTCATAAGCCAGTACAGCCTCAGCAATGCATATAAATAATGAAACAGGTTTAAATATTATTAGTTATTTATAATTTGTAACAAAATGTCACAACTGATCATTTTCTCTTTCTATTTGCCGTTTGTATAACTTGTATAACTTTCTTTATGTCACTTTCTATCTAATGCAGTCAGCAGCCTGCAATAAATTCTCCGTGTGTGTATTACTTAACCCCTGTTTTTATTCTAATATGGAGAGATGGATAGATGTGAGCAATAAAACAAACTAAAACCGTTTTGGCCTGAATTGGAGACGCTGTCATTAAAAGGCGAGCTGTGATTGGCCGGCAGCTCTTCTGCGACCTGGTTAATTAATTTATGCGCTGTTTGGTCCTTTCGTACTTCTACAGTCTTCGTGTCGCGCGGTGGAGCCGCTCCTTCCTGCCTCGGCTCGCCTCCGTCGCGCGTGCAGCGTGACTTTCCTGAGCCGAGAGGGAGCTCCTGAGAAGTGGCCATATTGGAACGTATGTGTGCAAAGACGCCGCGTGGACGTCAAGATGGTTCCCACCCCGCTCCAGCGTGCGCGTGAACTATGCAACGTTGACGTGACCGTTGTAGTTTTATCTACCACCCCGTCTCTTCCATATCATATGTAAACGACACTATTTATTTGTAAAGCAAAGTTTATAATATTTAAACCAGAGACTGGTTTTAAAGTCGTGCGTATTCGCTACACACGACTCTCCAGCTAACCGCTGTTACCGCCTGATAAGCGAAGGAGCACCGCCTGAGCAGTGAGTCCTCTTGTCGCCTAGCTAGCTAGCCGATAGCCTGGCGTCCCTCTCCTCCCATCTGTCAGTACGGAGAGACGAGGGCTGCTCCCTTTCGCCTCCACTCCACAGACATTCCGCACCATGGCTGACGTTGACGTGTTCTCGGTAAGTGAAAGCCGCGGCGTTCCGCGTCCTTTACCCCCGCACCTCGCCCCGTCGGAAGGCGAGACGCTGCAAGTGCAAGTGGCAGTGACTGGTAAAACTGTGGGTGTTAGCCGCCGTGTGGGGTACGGAGCGCTAGCTAAGCCTCCCCCGCGTATAGTGCGTGTAACGTGGACCCAGTCCTGAAACGTGAACCGTTCGCTTACAACAAACGTAAACCGCGCTGTTAAAGTTCTATTCTTTGATGTCTGTTATCCAGGCGGCAATTTCCTAACTGTGCTGTTCTGTTCTGGCGATGCGCATGGTCCCGTCCAAGTGTTTACCGCGGCTCCACACAACACGCGTTACTCCGGTGTCACAACACAGTCGCAGGCTGACCAGCCCGTTGTAACACGGTTCACCGCCTTCCTATGTGAAGTTGCTTTATTATAACGTATTACGAGAGGACTCGTAGGGCGGTGTGACGGTCCCAACGAAGTGTTGACATATGGTTTCATTTTCACTTCCTGTCAAAAGGGGTTCGGTTGAAGCGTCATGGCTCGTATTTGGTTCAGATTCAGTCAAGTCAGTTTTGCAAGTCAGGTGCTAAACAGGCTTTAACACTTAACCCGCGGCCTGTGTGTCCCAACAGAGCATCTTTGACACTAAATGCGAACGGAATGCATTGCTACGGCGGCGACGAGCCCTGTTGTCAGCCAGGTGTGACCGTGTAGGTGTAGTGATGATGCAAAAAGAAAAAAAAAAGTGGCGTGACACCACATCTGTACGTGGAAGTGCGACTGTCAGCGCCTGGCGTCAAGAATGCACAGTCACAAGCAAACTTAGGGCGACGGGGTGAACGCACTGCAGGGGATTTAAAGCGCTGATCAGCTTCTGGCAGTTCCCTCACGAGGTCCGCGTGGCGCTGAATTGGACAGTAAGCAGCATCTCTGCGCGGGGATAAAGAGATTAAGAACAGTGGGGCCACTCCTACAGCACTAACACCTACTGGTGCAAGGTATTTACAAGGAAAGAGAGGATCCAAACAAAGTCATTTCAATCAGGGGGCAAGATGCAAAACAACTGGCTGAGCAGAGATTTTCAATTGTCTCTTTTGGAAAATGGAGGATTGACCAGTGAGGAAAATGCTGAGAATGCGTGGATGGAGGCAGCAGAGGTGCCTGAATGTTGAGCTCGCGGTCTAACTTTGTGAACCAAGTGAGAGCGTATTGAACAAACTGACATGCCCGTCTGGCAGTTTGTGTTTTGTGTGTGCAGCTATTGATGGAGATGTGTGGTTGCCTGCACTGCTGGTCTTTGTGCATCCGTTCCAGTGGAGTCTGGGGATCTGGGCTAGTTTTTTAGGCCACAGTAGGTGATCAATGTACAACTTTTTTTTTCGCTTACTGATTACATTAGAGCCTGTCTCGTACAAAGGATGCCGTTCATTTAAATGCTTATGTAATGAAATGGCCTATAGCATATTTTTCATGTACAGTGCTCACTGACCCTGAAGAGTATTGTCCCTCCCACGAGGCCTGCACGCATAAGATCAAATTAACTCACAAAGTGCTTAAAGGCAGGAGATGTGGAACAAAAAATTATGGTGAGAGTCACTTCCAATTTAAATTAACTTTGTGCACTAGTTACATAATCATTTATTGTATAGGTAATTTTGTTTAAGTCTTGGTTAATGGCTCTTTGTTCCTCTGTTTGTTATTTAGGTCATATTGTAAATGATAGTCACTGACTGTTGTGTGTCATCAGTGTTGCTCACTGTGGATGCATACAGGCCAGAGCTGCCTACAGACGAGCTGCTCATATCCAGTACTGGAAATGAGAAGTGACAGCCAAGCTGCAGCCTCTGCGCTGGTGACGCATCTATACAATAACATGTTAAAGTTCCTCAGAGACCAGCTGGGATGCACTAAGATTAAAATATCTTTTTTTACAAGGTTGACAAGAGTCATACTATTCTTTCTGTTTCAATGAATTTTTTTATGCACTTTATCTACATCTTGGAGGACTGAAGGCCACTAGTTGAATCCTGTCCTTTATCAGTGTTCATGTGACTTGAGGCTTTAGATTGTTTGCATCAGATGAGATTACTGAAGGTGGTGAAGGTTCCTTCCACAGTAAAAAGGCTGCAAAGAGATTTTCTGTCCACATCATGACCACAAGGATATTTGGATTTCAAAAAATGCAGCTTGCACAAGGCGTCTATGTGAATGCTCCAATCAGTCTGCCTGAGTGAGCACCAGCAGAGAGGACGACAGCACAAAACGGATAGTTAAAAGAATGTCTGACTGACCTTTATCTGTCGTTAAAGAAATGCCACGTGCATCTCAAATGCACGCTTGTAACGTCACACCATGTCATGTCCACAAAATATGTCAATCTTTGTATCTGTTGTTTGTATTAATCAATCCAAAGCTTTTTTAGGAGCCTGTGAATGATTTTATATCACTTAAAGTGCATTCTGTGGAGATTCACAGTTTATGGCCTGTGATTAAATCACTCTTGGCTCCTCGGTATAGTCTCTGCCACCAGCATTCAGTAACCGATCCAGTCTAGAAGAATGTGCCCGAGTGCACCTAGGAAATATTTCACATTCATGCAAGAGAACTCACCAGAAGAAAACATAATATTACTTTACAGCCAGACAGCGTAGGTCATAAGGAGTAAGAGAGCTTTATACTCTGGTGCTTCATTACTCAACACCTAAGACAAAGAACTGTCAGTAATGTGCCCAGACCACTGTTCTCTACCAATGAGACAAGAACGAAAGGGAGGGCGTTTGATCAGTTGGAAAAAAAGATGCATCCACATCTCAACCATCAACATTTTTATCATTACAAGATTACCACAAACACAACTAGAGCTCACAGCTAACAACATTTTGTGTGAGTTTGACGACATGGGGTGGAGTGTGAAATGCTTCGGTTATTTTTAATGTGCTTAAATGCAACAAAACAGTCAGTTCCCAACAACATGATGATGAGTCCATGCACAGGAAATGCTGTCACCACTGAAGTGTGCTAAGTGTGAGGACGTGGGCTGGTCAGTGTCGTTCTGTTGAAGCCTGTATTTTCCCCCTAAGCTCCAACATCTACTCACCATGTCAAATTGGTCTTTGAATAAAACAGTTAATTTAATATTATCTGCTTCAAGATCAGCTCTTGCCTGTTTTAAAATCCAATGCAAAACGTGACATTTAGTACGAAACACTGCACAAACTGCACCTCAAGTCATGTTAAATATTTGAAGCCCCTTTCAAAGGCCTTCGCTCGGCTCTCTGCTTGCACACGGCACACGTGGGTCCGTCAGCCTGCCGCTGTGTTGTCAGGCGAAGACGCAACCTGCGAACACAAGTCAGATGTAGGTCAGGTGGTGACGGCAGGAGGCGAGTAGGAAGCCCACGAGGGGAAAGATGGAGCAGACGGGGGCTGGGAGTTGTTTTTGTTTTTTTTCTTGAAGGCATTAGAATTTGACTGGAATTTCAGGCGTAATAGCTGTATCATATCATGTAGCATTCTACACCTGTGCCTGTTCTCAAGAAAAGCACTTCATCCGGCCGCAGACACACATGTAGAGTCTCCCACATGGTTTGTCCCTCCCTTCGCGTCGGGCCACCTGGGCCTCTGCTGCGGGGCCATTTCCTGTTCGCCTGGTGATACGGTGGCCTGGGAACTGTGTGGTTTCCTCACCCTGGGGCATTTAACCAGAAGCTTGTCATTCCTGTCATACCTCGTGCTGTTGCTCGTCTCTGGACAAACTTGCGTGGGTGGATGGAGATGCTTCAGTTTCTGATGGGTGTTATTAGGTGTATCAATGTAACTATATTAGGAAATCAGATGGAGACTGTGCATTGCTGATGTCGTTCATTCAGTTTTGTGGAAAGCAACCTGGAGAAGATTTAACTTATTCAACAGCATTTATAGTGATATAATGCATTGATAAGTACAGTAAATGTTGCTTAGGAGAAAATAAGACTAAATATTTTAGATATTTCTTTTGTAGAATTTGAATTTTGTTTTGTAAGAACAACAAACTGTGACTTAAGCTCTCAGCTGACAATGGCTCTAACCTACTGAGTATCTACCAGCGTGTTGTAAGTTGGCACAGTGGGGTTCAAGGCGTGTGAATTCCTAAACTTGTGACGTAAGTCCACACTAGCAGAAACAAACCAAATAAATCAAGGTGCCTTTGAAGGACCAGCTGGAAATAAACCAGTCCTTTGGTGGGAAACAATCTTGCAGGCCTTTATTTATTTATTTCTTCATTCCTGGGTTAATGAAGGTTAGATGTTTGACAGCCATTCGCAGTTTAACCACTACTCAGATTGTGCTAGTTTCGTGGCACCCAAGGCCACACCCCACCGCTCCAGCGATCTAGACCAGTGTCTGCATTAGTTTCATTCAGCAGGCTGAATTCCACAGAACGCATTAATGTTGTTTAACAAGTTCTGAGTTTATGGCAAGTAATATGAAAAGAATGGCTCCCCGCCTTATCCTCGTCCCTGTAAACCTGCTACCAAGTGAAACCTACGTCCAATTAGCAGACATTTTGTCTAATCGGAACCAAAATGACTGGGGTTCAGCGTTACCGGGCTGCGTTCAGCTGAGCTCCGGCTGCCTGTGCTCAGTGACATCAGCCTTCAAGTATGCAGGCCGTCGCGGCTCAGCCAGATGGGCTCGGGTGGCCCCATTCGTCTCCAGCTGAAGGGCTGCCTCTTGGGTTAGATAAGAAAGATCAAAGTTGAAAGCAAACACAACCCATTAGTGTCTGATTCGCTGTATCTCGAACTCTTCGCTCCGAGATGCTCTTTTCTGTATCGGAGGGTCTTTGGCTTCCATTAATGACAGCTTCGGCCTCTTTGCTTCCCAGTGTTTTTTTTTCTCACTAATGTCTTCCCCACCTGTGTTTTCCTCACGAACATTTAATGATTTGTCTTCTGGCAGAATGAAGAAAAGCGTAACCTGAGTTTGGGTGGTCATGTTGGATTCGACAGCCTTCCTGAACAGCTGGTCAGTAAATCGGTGACACAGGGATTTTGTTTTAACATCCTGTGTGTAGGTGAGTACCGAACGGCATCACGTCTACTCTGCTGCTTATTGTAAACACTGTGGCACCTACTGGATGTTTCTCTTATTTCTCTGCTGTTCCTGCATGTTTAACTACGGTGACTGATGTTGTTTTCCCTGACATGAAAGAACAGGCTTCCCACTTATGTCTCAGTAAATAGCCTTGTCTGGAAGCGGATGGATTGCTCCCCAGTGACGGTCCCGTTTCTGTTGTTCAATTATGCGCAGGGGAGACCGGCATCGGCAAGTCGACGTTAATGAACACTCTCTTCAACACCATGTTTGAGAATGAGGAGGCGAGCCACTACCAGAACGGCGTGTACCTGCGCCCCCGAACGTACGACCTGCAGGAAAGCAACGTCAACCTCAAGCTGACCATCGTCGACACCGTTGGCTTCGGTGATCAGATCAACAAAGAGGACAGGTGAGCGTGGGGGGGTCAGTTCAGTTGTTTCAGTTGATGTACAGCTCATGCTATAGGGTCTGAAGGACATAACTTAACGATGAGAGAGGATGTTTTTTAGCCACTGTCATTTTTCATTTTTTTCTTTTTTTTTCCCAACCAGATTCCCACAGGGCAAACATGAATTTCATGCAGCACTAAGCTATACAAGTCTAAGCTGAGATCTTGGCACCAAGTCAGATCATACAGCTTTTGAAAACATTACAGTTTCAGTTCATTTCCCCAGTGACATGTCTTATTTCCTTTTTATATTTATTACCAATGCATGAGTAAAAATACAAATATTTAGCTTTTTTTTTCTTTCACAGACATAAATTTTTCACAGATTTCTCTTCTCTTCTCTGACTGTCTCCACAGTTACAAGCCGATCGTTGACTACATCGACACTCAGTTTGAGAACTATCTCCAGGAGGAGTTGAAGATCAAGCGTTCGCTGTTTAACTACCACGACACCAGGATCCACATCTGCCTCTACTTCATCGCTCCAACAGGACACTCTCTTAAGTCTTTAGACCTCGTCACCATGAAGAAGCTTGACAGCAAGGTACACACACAGTCCCCATCAGGCAGACTCACATCAGGCAGAATACGCTGCGGTCATCCCCTTTAGGCAGAGGAACACTTGCAGTGCTTTGCCTTTGTCTGTGAAAAGTATGATTGTTGCTGAAATCTGAGCTTCTCTTTCATTGTGACTGGTGTGCTTTTCACTGAGAGGTACACACCAGATCTGTTCACAGGGGTGTGGCCCAAAAGAATAAAGGCTAAAGGACAATGTTGCAGTTAATGTGCAACATTTCAGCTAAAGGTTACAGGCTGTTCTTTGGTGGGAACTGATTTGGCTGCGTCTGTGAAGGAAATGAGGTTTAGACAGGATCTACCATGCTATGCTGGGGAAACAGACTGGTATTGAAGATAAAAAAAACAGTTAATCTAGAAATGCATCATCATGGTGCTAATCTTAATCATTTCCAGTGCAGTTAATACATATATAGGTCAAACTCTGCTGTAGGGGTCCGAATTGAGTCACGTGGATTTGTGGAGTTTTACTGGACCTCATGTACCATTTGTCTGTGTTTTGCCATTGAACTGCAGATTGTATCTGCAATCAGTGGCATGGCCTCAATTAGACATCAGCAGGAAGTAAATCTCATCACAACGGTACTTGGAGCGTGAAAGAAGAGGAGGGGGAGAGCGTTAGCATTAGTGGGGGTAGGACAATGACTCAGAAAGGACAAGTAAATAAAAGCAAATTCCTAACTGTGTTTGTGCTATTGTGGGAAAGTCTTTGGTGATCAGTTGTCATTACCAGTGTTGTCTGTAAAATTTCCAATGAATTGTTAATATGGTACATTTAAAGTTAGTAATGTTTTTGTTGGGATTGATGAAGTGGCAGATTTAGCAGTGGTTTGTGTTGGTGCAATAATAATAAATTCAGAGGAAAGCAGGTGGCCAGCTTGTGACTAAACCTGCTGACGTATTTCTGCCAAATGCGTATCGCAGGTGAATGTGCTCTGAGTCCAACTAGCTTCTGCTAAAAGCTAAAGATGAAGCTTAGGACACCAAAACCTCACAACCACAACGTTCTAAGATGTGCATGGATTACAAACAAACAAAACGCCTTAAAAGTAACAAGAACAAACCCAGCACATGGCTTAGATTTGAAGTTCAGACTCCCCTGACCACTGTCAGCTCTACTGTCAGCCAACAGAACCATCAAAACCCAAAAGCCCAGTACGTACGGCAGCTGTGTCCTCATACCATCCAACCACCACAGCAAACGCAGCCAAACCTCTGAACCATAGCAGCTTACCTGAGTTAAATATACCACAGCAGGTTGTGGATACTACTATACTAGTTCCTTTATTCTAGCACCCGTTATTCTGTCCCCCATTCTGTATATGAAGGCACAGGCCAAGTGTTGTTACCATAACATAAGACAATGTGGTCTTATCCTAAAAGACTGACAGCAGTAGAACAATGGAGCTACTTTTAGCCCGTGTGGGTGGTCACAGCAAAGAGTCCAACCTCAGTGGGTTTAGCATTTGATTTGAAAGCAGGCCCCTGTTCTGTGAGCACAGGTGGATGTGATGGGGATTTATAAAAACACTGCATACAGTGATGCGGCTATGGTGCCACGGGCTGTGTACATGGTTCACCAAAGCAAATGATTATTTTCAGTGCTGGTAAGTTGGACTGGTTATTGAATGAATTGATTCTCCATCCAGACTAAACAATTCAACTAACTGTTCAGGATGTGAGTCCAGACACAAATAAATTTCATTGCCACCGAAGCACATTTCTGAACCCCCAGGTTTGTTTTCTGTGTGGAGTAATATTCATGGCAAAGCAAGCAGTTGTGTGTGAATGTTAACTTGTGTCTGCGAGCTGAAGATAAAGGAGCAGCGCTGTCTCGTCTGCCACAGAGTCCTGTCACAGGAAAACGCAGGGAGGCAGAGCAGAAACAGCTTTTCCCTCACGCTCTACATTTTGCTGTCAAGACCAGACAATGGTGTTTTTCTTGTAATGGGGTCCAAGTCCCCCCTCCCTCCCTCACATAGGATGGATGGAGGCCCATCAGTGAGTTGAGATAAGTGGCTGAAGTCTTGTTTGTTGTCGTTAGGACGAGGATGTTGGGAATTCAGAATTCAGTGACTCTTAAATCCCAGCTGTTTGTGGGCTGCCATTAGTGACCCTTGTTTGCTGAGTGAAGATTAAAGCATGATTTTTGCTTTCCAGCTGCAAATTAATGATCCAATAGAGTATGTTTAGTTTGAGTGCTAACAGGCTGAGGCTCTTGCTCTGAGGCACGCTGTCGAAGTGATGAGTAAATCTGTGGGAATCCTCCCCGCACTCTGTTAGATTTGATTAATTCAGCCACACGGAGGAATGCAGACAAAACAGTGTGTTTGTTCCTTCACATCTGCTCCTAATTGGAAACAGAGCCTAGTTTGTTTTTATAATCACTGTTTGCTTTATGTATCTGTTGGATTCACTGTATAGTTTTGCTTCCTCCTGCAGAGTTAGTGGTGTTTATTTATTATTAGATATATTAAGAGCATTTGTTTATTAGCCCCCAGCGAAGAGATTCGCAACTTGTGCTTTACTGAAATTATGTGCTCTCTTTTCGGTGCATCCTTTTCTCGTTATCAAATTGGCCAAGTTTAAATATTCTCCTATTTATTTTTCTTGATGTGGTTTCAGGTGAACATCATTCCCATCATTGCCAAAGCAGACACAATCTCCAAGAGTGAGCTGCATAAATTCAAAATAAAGATAATGAGTGAGCTGGTGAGCAACGGTGTCCAGATATACCAGTTCCCAACGGACGACCAAACCGTCAGCGAGATCAACGCCTCCATGAACGTAAGTCATGTTGTGACAATCGTCGCACTAATACCTTTTTTTATATACATTGCCTATATTTCGTTGTAGACAATAGAATGTTTTTAGAGCTTCCAGATACTTTAGATTTAAATGTTGCAGCACGGTTCTTCTACAGTTTCCCCCTTGTCGCCCACACCGGCACACACACACTCACTAGGCTCGTTCCTCTGAGCTCTGAACACCCAGCTAGCTTCATCGCTTTAAAAATAACTGATTCTCTGAACGGAACCGGATGTTAAATTTAGCATCAAGAGGTGACAGCCACACTTTTTTTTTTTTTTTTAGACTAAATGCACACGTAACAGGTCTGTGTTCTGTTTAAACTTGTGAACCAGCTGCTGGGCTGTGAGGGAACAGGGTTCCCAGGAACCAGTCTGTGTGCATTGGTTCCGGTTCCACTTACGTCCTCTTGACCTCTATTTACTCATAAGTGCTTTTCCTGAACAGGCCCATCTGCCCTTTGCTGTGGTCGGGAGCGTGGAAGAGGTCAAAGTTGGAAACAAAACGGTGAGGGCCAGACAGTACCCGTGGGGTGTTGTGCAAGGTAAGAGGCAGCCACAAGGTGATGGGGGTGTGAGGGTGTTTGTGTGGGTGTGTTTACAAGCAAACACAACATTAAGGTGTCAGGGAATATTTAACATTTTAGATTACAGTAAACACTGGTCCAGCTTGAAAGCAGAAGTGTTTCATTATTATCCTAGAGCTGCAGTGATCTAATTATGAATTATTTTTTCAATTATTATTTTTAGTAAAGTAAAATAAATGTTTTTCCTGAGAAATAGCTTTGCTCTAATGTAGGTGTTGTGTCAGGAGAACAGCAAATTCATCGATATTGAAGTGATTCACTTCCTGTGACTCACCAGGAACATTTAACTGTCTGTCCCGTGTCACTTGACTCTGGTTCTGCATTTGGTGAATTGACAGAAGGACGTGGAGTCGTTGTTTCCTGTGAACAGTAGTTTATAGCACAAACCTAACGCCTGCCGTTTGTCCTGCCTCGCTGGTTAGACTGTTTGTGTATACAGTTGGTTGGCTGGTTGCTAGGTTACAGTTGGTAGATAGGCAAATGAGGTGGAGCCCTATTCCAAAGATAATGACTCATTCAAAAAAGTCCCAAGCAACCAACCACATTTTAAAGGTCATGGAGTGATGTTCTTGTACCAGTAGAGTGTGTGGGACCAGCAGGTTGTGCAACGCCCCTCAGCATCCATGATGACCCGAGTCTGCGGCTCCACATCCCACAGGCTTCCTGTACACTTTGCCCTCCACAGCTGCCTGTTTGACTGGAGACACACTGTGAACGAGTGTCTTTGGTGACATGCGGGTACCTCATGTGCTGCCCATAGAGACATCACCGATCGTGTCGCGGGTTTTTTATTCCCACAGCTCCTGAGGGTTCATTTAATAATGTCAGGGAGAAACGTGCTGTGAGAATGTTACGGCTCAGATGGGAATTATAATCTCAAGGAAGTTCTCTCGGTGTCGCATTCCTTTCCTCTGTGTTTTGCTCTTGCTTTCTTACTCTTTCTTCCTTTCCCCTCCTCATTATCCACTGACCACTCTCATTCCCCAACCCTCAGAGGACACCACTTGGTTATTTATAAAGCCTGTTGAGTGTCTCCTGTGGGACACGTCTCTCTGGACTGTGTCACTAAGAAAGCATCCAGTCCAGTAAAAAGTTTGATTCTGCAGCACTTTATCTGTGTGAGTTGTCTCCATCATAGTGTTCTAGATGTTGCAACAGGACTGAATGCTGACGCTTCAAACCCCACTGTGATCATCATGTTAACTAAGTCAGTTACACTATGCAAAAACTGGCCTTTTAGTCGTTTCACACTGATTGCTCAATCTTCATACTATCTTGAGGACAGAGGGAACAGAGGGCAGAAGCCAGTGTGCTTTGTGACTGAAAGCAGGGTCTGTGTCAGTGGAAAGAGTTTGCAGATGCCAGATGTCACGTAGATGGTTATGGTAACCTCTAGAGGAGACATGGCGACTTTTCATCCACTCGAAAGAAGACAGGACGTCTGTCTTCTGACAAAGAGCCATTGATGGGTGTGTTTTTCTTGCCTCTGAGAATCTTTTTTGTCTGGGATCCAGACATCTGTGACATACAGAATCCCAGACTACCAGTTACTAACGTAAACGAGCTCTGAAACTGGACGTGGGTCAAATATCTGTCCGACCTTTGACGTCTATAGAGACAGTATGCATATGAAACCACTGCTTTTTCAGCCTTTTGGTGTTCTCTGCTCTCGTGCTGTGTCTGCAGAGCCCCGTGCTCCGGTGTCTTGAGGCCTCGGTGCTGCAGCCAGTTGGAGGCTTGGCCCTCGTTCAGCCCTCAGCAGGAGTGGCAGTACAGAGAGAATATTAGATGCCAATTGAACAGGCAATTTCAGTAGCCCAGCGAGCACCTCCTTCTGTTTTTAACTCCCCACTAATGATTTGTGGTTGACCGTCAAATTTAAGTTAAAATAACAGTGAGTGACTCATAAAGCTGCATCACCACCGCTGTAAGTAGACGAGGGAGAGGGATGCTCACGTGTTCCCTGCCATCCGTCACCGTGGGGTGTTTTCCCACTGTGTTCTGTCAGGACAGACTAAACGCCATGCTAATTGGGCACTTTACACTTTAATTATCACAGTGTTTACATCCCATCATTACTGCACTCAGGTGCTTCAGCCTCTGCACGATGCAGATGCTCACCACTTATATCAAATACATGCAGTTTGTTAAAACAATCATAGCAGTGCTGGTCACTCGTGCAGCTCTTCCACTGCACGTCACATTCCACTAGAAATGTGTGATTTCCTGCTTTTCGGAGAGAGATTGAGCGGAAGGGAGGGTAACAGACTGACAGATGGGGTGTTAAAATAATAGTTAGGAACAGTGAAAGGCAGCAAAGCTCAGATTGGAAAGCAGACAAGCAAAAAAGCTAAAAGGGATGTGATGTTTGGTTAATAATGCTTTTTCTAACAAGTTAATAGTGAGATAATTAGATTTTATTTAGTGGAATGAAGAAGCTTGTGCGACTAAAACTGCTGTCCTAACACCCGTGCGTTGTTTCTTCCCTTTAGTGGAGAATGAAAGCCACTGTGACTTCGTAAAACTCCGGGAGATGCTGATCAGGGTCAACATGGAGGATCTGAGGGAGCAGACCCACGCCCGTCACTACGAGCTGTACCGACGCTGTAAGCTGGAAGAGATGGGCTTCAAAGACACGGACCCCGACAGTCAGCCGTTCAGGTAGAGCAGGAGAGCAACCACACACAAACCCAAGCACGCGCAGCCACTGAATCTGTCCACGTCCCGCTTCGCTCCCTCCAGTCTGCAGGAGACGTACGAGGCCAAGAGGAAAGAGTTCCTGGGCGACTTGCAGCGCAAAGAGGAGGAGATGCGACAGATGTTCGTCAACAAAGTGAAAGAGACGGAAGCAGAATTAAAAGAGAGAGAGAGAGAGGTGAGTGTTGTTTTTAAAAACATGTCTACAAACGCTCGCTAAGTCCAAGAATCAAGTGTTCTCATTTTATATTGCACATATAAGCAAAGCTCTGACTATTTACACATTCTTTAGGTTTGGAGCAGCCTTAGTGTTCGTTCTTAGAATTTGTTTCTCACAGTTTCCAGTATTTACTCTTCAGCTCTGTTTAGGTTTTCAACAAGAGTAAACATCTCGTAGTTTATCAAATAAAGGTTCCTGTTTTTGTTTATCGCCTCTTTTCTGTCTGTCTCAGCTGCACGACAAGTTCGAGCAGCTGAAGCGGATGCACCAGGAGGAGAAGAGGAAGGTGGAGGACAAGAGGAAAGACCTGGAGGACGAGATGAACGCCTTCAACAAGAAGAAGATGGCAGCCGAGACGCTGTCCTTATCTCAGCCCCTCAAGAAAGACAAAGACAAGAAGAAGTAAGTCCCTCTGTTCTTATTCTGTGGCAGCGAGTTGCCTCTTCAGACACTGCTTCTTCTCTTTCTTCTTTTACTTTTGTGCCTTAATCCCTGAATTTTCTTATCTGGCGCCTGCTGTTTTTCTCATCCTTCTCCTTCTCTCTCGCTGCTGTTACAGGCAGGTGCTTTGCATTCGGTTTAGTCCTGTAGCAAAGTGTCACATTAATGAGTCTTGGGTTGAATGTGCTGAGCTGCTGTCAACCAACACACACGCATTAGTGCCATTATCACAGGCCTGGTGTGTGTTAAGGAAACTTCCTCCATGTTTTGTCCTGTGCAGGCTTAACGCTTCCTGTGCTTTCACTCTTTCCTTTGCCTCGCTCTAATTATTCAGGGTATTCTGAGAGGAGGCAGTGAACTCAGCACTGAGGCATTCAAACGCTTGGCTGATGAAAGGGTGGTTCAGAATACAGCTCACACACCAGTAGGCTACAGGTAGAGTTTCCTTTAGCTCGTTAACTACCCATTGTGGGGATTCCACTCTTCTACAGACGACCGTTGGCTCCTTCAGTTTATTAAACCCACCGCTGCACCAAACTGATTATAAAAACCAGTCAAGACCACATGTGTAGATGGAGTTGGGTGTTAAAGAAGTGAGTGACTGGGCTGCACAGAGCGCTCACAACTCCATCCAGGCTCTGATTGTGAGCCAGGCTCGTTGGGAGTCTGACCGAGCAAGGCTTCTGTTGCTGAACGGGAGACGGTCGCTGCAGCCAGGTGCCAAAAGGTTTCCAAAGGCTTCCCAGGAGAGAAACAGGTCCTGGGACGCTGAACCATCACGTACTCTGTTCAGGTGGGGTCCTTTGGACTCATCACCAAGTAACAGCTGTTTATAACGAGTAAAGGTTCATTTGCACTAAACCTAGTGTCTACCGGTGCTAAACTCAATTCATGCACATAAAAATACAGTTAAGAGCTTTAGATGCATGTGGCGCCATCTTGTGGCTGCTCACGTGTAGAACGCACGCGGAGCTTTCATTATTTTTTTATGCGATTGCACCACTTTCGACAATCGATCAAACCAGACTTTTCTGTTGTAGCGGAACACACGTTGTTCTCGCTGTTTGCTCAGATGGTGAGTGAAGAGGAAACGCAGAGCTCTGGCAGATTAACTGGCACTGAACCTAGATGTTGTCGCTCTGTAGCTGTAGATTATTATCTCTCACTACACCAGCAGGTTTTTATTTGCAGTGCTGCTTTGTTCTCTGCTGAATATTCTTTTGCTCTTCATCATTTGTCACATAAGTATTTGGTTATTCTTTCAATTTATTTTGTTCATTGTTTGTCATTGTTTTTCAGTTAATTTATGGGCGCTGTTCATCCTCCCACACACGACCACGGATGTGTCCTCCATCACCATAGCAGCGACAACACTTGTTTATTTTTGTTTGTTTGTTTGTTTGTTTGTGACATTGCATCTTTATGTTATGCACATGGACCAAAGACACTGAGGATAAGGGTGAAGATGATGATTATGATTATGATGATGATGCCACAGGGGAGAACAGAGTAGAAGATGGTGAGAGATATTAATGAAACCTCCAGCAGTGGCCATATCTCATTTGTTCAGCATCTTCATTTTGTTTGGACACTTTGTTTGTTTTACACTTTGTTTGTGTGTATATATATATATATATATATATATATATATATATATATATATATATATATATATATATATATTATATATATATATACACACTTTGTTTTTTGTGTTGTCTTTTAAACATTTTCTGTAATTTTTTGTGTTTTATCTTTAACTATTTACACAGAAACGAGAAGTCAAGCGCCTTCAGGTCTTTCTTGGTACAGTACAGTGTCAAATATCTGTATGTATTTAAAAAGAGCTGGATTTATAGGACACTTAAACTGAGGATATTGTAAAAATGAAGCAAATTCCTAAGTTGTTGAAAATGTTACATAGGTCTGAGGTGGCTGATAACCCCACTGCAACCCTGAGGAGAGAGAGTTAGAATCCAGTAGAAATAATCCCTGTGTCCACTGAACCCAGATAACAGCGCCAAGCATTAAACTGAGTCCCTGTATGCTGTGTATGTTACTGCATATTCATGGGTACTGACAACCTCAGAGTCTTAAACCTTTCTACAAACCTATACAATGTTCTGGTGCTGTTTCATATTAACGCAGTCAACATATGTGAATATTTTTAGAGCTTACACAGCTTAATATGCGAAATGTGCTAGTTTTTAAATATTTTAAGAATGACAGTGTTCATCGTCTGTAAGTGATGTAACTATGAGAAATATAAAGCCAGTAATAACACATACACAGGTGTCAGGAAAACCTCGGAGCCTCATCTGCAGAACAGTTTACGCTCAGTGACGACGAAGAGAGCAGCTGTATTTACTGTCTGTCATTGGAAATAAATGCGAACCTCCCGACTTTGATGTGTCTCACTGCCGTGTTTAATTTGATGATGCTCAAAGGGAAGGGAGATGAAAGCGAAGCGCAGGCAGGTGAGGACACGCTGGAAGTTAAAAACACAGGCTGTGGAATTCAGCAGCTGAGCGGTTGAGAGACGTGCACATAATCTGCTTTGCAGCCGAGTGCAGACGCGTGCAGCCTCGCGTGTGGACTTTGGTTAAAACGGCCCTTTTCCTGCGCTGGATGTCTGATCCCTGTGCTTCTCTGTTTAAACCAGACGTTTCTAAGTGACCTCACGCTCAGAAGCGGGTGGGCGTTTGTGCAGGAAGCGTGTGGTTGAGTGGCTCGTCTCCTGCACGTCTGTTAGCACAAGCTGCAGCGGTCTGTCGGCCTGCTACAAACAGATGGCTGCACCGCGGCAGCTTCCGTACCCACTCCTGCAGCTCGTCTCATTCTGGTGTGAAAACCGATGTTGTACCGTAAATAGATAAATGTTCACTTCTTATATTAAATGCAAAGAATGAATGTGGGAGACACGGAGCATCACCTCCTATAGTCCTGTTTGCTGCGGCGCTTCTGCCAGGTCTATTATTATTCTGTCCACCACCTGCAGGGCTCTGGAGCCCATCCAGCAGCACAATCTGTTCACTTTTCAGTCCTTTAATGCGCCCACGAACCAACAGCGCTGATTGATAACGGCTCCGTCCTACTTACTGCACATGTAGAACATTCACTTCCTTCCTTCACAGCGTTTGTTTATAGATTAGACGTGGAGATTTACTATAACGCTGGGACTATGGACGTGCACAAAATGGTCACTGTAGATAGTTTTGTATTTTAGTGCCGAGTAAATATTTACACTGCGTATGTGTGTACACACAACAACAATGACAGACTATTGAAGTTGTAGCTTTATTTCTGTGGTTGACAAAACAATAGGACGAAGCTGCCTGAAGGTAAATGAAAAACCTGACATTGGTCACTGTTGTATTATCCGGTACCTGACTGAAAAGGAACCAGTTCACATTAATAACAGCACTGTCAAGATGAACACACCTCATTTCATTCTTTGACTGCAGAAACAAACGGTTCCTGAATCAAACTCCCAAATGTGAGAAGCGCAGACTGACGCATGAATGAATTCAACATTTGCAGCATTTAGTAAAGAATTAAAGCTTTTGTAAATAAAAGGACCTCAGACATTTTATACACGTAGGTTAAAGAGTAAGATAATAAAATAATAATCGTAAAAAAGGTTGTGAAAAATATTATTGCATAAGAAAAACGCTCGTCTTTTTCTCAAAGTGCTTTGTGGCTCTGGTGGGAACCCGAGCACCAAGAAGTACAAACACTCTCAAACATTAAACCATCCTTGACCTCAAACACTCGCACAATAAACAACACACAAGACAAACGCCGGCCTCATTCCCACCCTTTACCTCCAATCTGCAAACCGAAAACAACGCGGTGAAAAGGAGAGGAAGGTTAAAAAAATAAAACAAGTAGCTTAGTCAAAAGGTTGAACTCGAAATGGCCCAATAACCATCGAACCTTCACATCTTCTCATTTAAGTGCACAAAACAGACCAAGTTCATTTAACTTTAGCTGAGCCAAAAAGAATGAATTTGACTAAACGTTAAATCGACTGCTCAGACTGAGGTTCACCTCCGTGTGGATGAGGAGTGGGCTCCGCTTTCATCCTGCTAGTTGGCGGGATGCAGCGGGGGGCACGGGGACGCCTCGCTCCCTCCCGGCGCCGCCGCCGGCGCCGCCTCCTCGTCGTACAGACGCCCCAAGCCGTCGTAGTACTCGTCCGAGTCGCCCTGCTCCCCCCGGACCCCCCCCCTCAGCCCGGCCCTGCTCCGGGCCCGGTCCCCCCGGATCCGGGCGCCGTCGAAGATGTAGACGGCGTTGGGCGGCAGGCAGAACTCCAGGCTGCGCAGGTACTCGTCCACCATCTCTTTGCAGTGGATGAACTCTGCGCTGTCGACCTGAGAGGAAACGGGGAAACCGATACACGACGCTGTCTCTGGGGAACAAACTATGGCTCCTAATGCATTCGCCTGTTTCTGTGCTGACTTTGTGCGACTTTCCTCCTACCTGTGCTTTCTTCAGCAGCTCGGTGAACATGGAGAACCAGTCCGGCGTCAGCGCCTCCAGCTCCAAAGTGATGATGGCCAAGGCCAGCGTGGAGCCCTTGAACTGCCAGAGCTGGTGGCAGGCCATACAGTGCTGCACCTGCCTGGTCCACAGCGCCGCCTGGAAGCCCGAGGGCGTCTTCTGATGCCCCGGCCCGCCGGGAACCGCACCGGGCTCCGAGGCCCGGTCCCAGCCGGCGCCGGCGCCGGAGCCGAGCCCGATGGACGGAATGAGGTGGGGGTGGCTGGCGACGAGCAGGGCGTGGAACTGAGGGGAGACCGGAGGAACGTTAGCGTTAGCGTACCCATGTCAGTGTTGTCCCACCCATTAGCATTTAACACCCAGATCGGCCGATCAGCATCCGTTCAGGAAGCTTCAGCACCGGGTTCCAGTCAAAAACCCTCGTTTCCCCGTGGAATGAGCTGTAGTCTCGTCTCGTCTCGTCCTGTACGTGCAGTGCTTTTCTGTGTTCCCATTTGTTCGCCGGAGTCAAGAACCGGCCCGAGTGGAGGCTTTTCAAACACACGTCCTGCTTTCGTTTGTTTGTGGGCGGCGGGTTCGAGCGTGAGGTTCAGTGATAATTCCCTAAAACCCTCCTCCTCTGAACCTTTTCCTTTTGCTGCACTTTGAAATGCGGGGCATTCATGGGACTGTAGCAGACGCACGGCGACTTCTGCTGGTTTCCTGAGCGCTCGTGACGCGGCATCGCTGTAAATCCTGTTATTTACTCATTGTGCAGAGTTTGTGACAAATCCAGAGTTTATCGATCGCTGTTTTATTGTCAACTGAAACAAACGCTTTAATTTAACGCAGAGTGATATCGTCAGGGTCGAGGGAATGTAACTGTGAGGCACAGAGCAAATGAAATGAGTATTTATTTGAAAGATTGTTTATCTGAATAATATAAAAAGAGAAAAGCCTTTATTTTATTATAGTTTTATCAATACATTACGTCTCTTTATTTTGAAAGTCTTAGATTTTCTATTAAACGCGGGGACATTAACCTGCGTCTGGGTCAGAATCACGTCTGCGTGCAGGTATTTGTGTTGTGAGACGGTCGTTTGTTGCACGCGACGCGGCCGCTTCCTTCCAGCTATTTAAATTCGCTACGTAAACGAGCGCAGAATCGAACGGTGGAACTGGTCCACGGCCTCAGCCGCTGCATGACGGGACCCGGGCTCAGAGCTCTTGGGTTATTTAGAAAGGAGCAGATTGTTTTGTCACAGCTGAGGAGGATTTATTGGTCGAACACCGGCT